>NW_028262291.1:4385151-4536363 GCF_047370975.1 Nipponia nippon | reverse complement strand
AAAGCACAAGCCTGCAGAATGGCAAAAGTTATCATCGTCTCCTTGTTAGGATACAATCCCATGAAGTCCTCACACCTATGAAACACCCATGCTACAAACAGAATTAATTTCAGGACCAGAATTAAGACTGAAAAATTATATCATTCAAAGCAATCATTAAATGTCATGCCTCCACGCATGCAGAACTACTTTTCAGATACAATCCCAAATCACTGCTCAATGTTACAGACAGCTTCTTCCTCAGTATTTGCACCCACATTCCTGCGAATAAAAATCTATTTCTCCACATCTCCCTCCTAAACCTAAATGCTTCATTTTATTACGGAACAGTACATCTGTAGAACAATTGTTTCCCGACCCTCAATATATCTGCTTAAAATTGCAGGCAGTTACATTTCCATTAGCAGTTATTCAGGCAAGCTAAATTGATAGGTTAATGACTATTCTTATTAACTATCCAGTATTTATTCCTGCACCCAGGCAATTCCTTTCTAATGAAGTAAAACATTGCTGATCTCAACCTACCGCTAAGAAATCCCGGTTCTGGTAACTACGGAACTTAAACCACCACCCCATTTAACGATCTTCTCATTTCACAATCTGAAAGGCCCCCAGGATCTGTGCAAGGGCAGCCTTCATCTTTGGTTAGTGTTGCTTATCTGGAAAACACAAAACTCGCCACTATTTTTAGACTCCTGTAGTCCAAAAACAAAAAAACCACCTGAGCCGCAGCAATGTGGCCATCCATTCAAACACATGGGCCATAGGCTGCTCCAGCTGAATTGGGCAGCTCTCCTATAGAACCCTCGCTGCCTATGGATCTAGCGCCATACAAAACTTCAGGAGGTATGTTATAACATGCCTTGCTTAGCAGCATAAATGCCGGGCTGAACTGAAGATGAGCAACAGCTGCCAATTCTCCTCAAACAGTGGCACAAAATAAATATTTGCAATTAACCTACTGCTCCTCACAAAAAAAACAAAACAAAACAAAACAAAAAAACCACCCCAAAAAAGAGACTGATGCTAAAATATACATTTGTGTGAGCATGCAGTTTTCCAGGGGTGATTTCTACCTTAAAAATAATAACCCACTTCTTTAAGACCACATTTTGAGACTTTAAAGGTCTTTACTGCTTGCAATGTACTGAAAAGCATTTTGGGGGGAATAAAATTACCTTTAAGAAATGCTGCTGTACCAGTTGGGACTTTTCCAAGTGATTCTGTAATTATCCCTGCACTGAACCTTGCTGAAATCTTATTTTCTCGAGGTTGGTTTGCACTGGTGCTGCTGCTGACAATAGAAAAGCAATTGAGGTTTCAGAAGTGAAACAGAGAACCTAATTTAGCCCCAAAGACTTTTATTACTGGTTATGATGTGCAAAAATGAGAAAACACAGCTTGACTTTCAGAACATATTGCAGCTTTGCTCAACTGGCAGTATCTGAAACTTTTTTTTTTCCTAATTTGCAACCACAGATGTCCTCTTTAGTAGAATTCCAGTGGTATTTTTACTAAAATAAGTTCCAATTACTACTAAAATAATTGTCCTCTCCAAAGAATTTTCTTCAAAACCCCTCTGATCTTCAGGCTTTTCCTGGTCTCCATACAGGTTGAAGACACAATACAAATGAGACAGAATGGAGGTTACCGAGACCAGTTCCAAATCTACAGCTATTCCAAAGTCTCCAGATGTCAAAAACCACTAAACCATGCTAGAATAAATAGATTGTGGAAAATATAATATTCGCTGCTTATCTTTTAATCAGAAGATAAAGGTTTGGTTTTGGTTTTTTAATAAAAAAGCTCGACTTTTATAACATTTCCATAAAGTTAGTTTTTGTACACACAGCCAAAATAGCTAATCCAAGGATGGCTGCGTTCCTGTTGGGATACAGGATGGAGCCTAGCTGCCCACATTTGTGCCCAGTGCCTTGAAGCCCTTTAGGAAGCCCTGAGCCCTCTCGGTCGCTCACTTCGGCGCACAGCGGTGCACTGGAGCATCCCCCGGCCACAGGGTTAACCGCATCTGGAAGCGATTCTGGTGGCAGGTGAGGAACTCCCTATTCCCAAGAAAAGATTTTTAAACAAACGCAGGAGCGGGCTCTTTTTCAGCTCGTCTTTTCTAACCTTTCCCAACATAGATGCCCAAGCAGATGCAAACATCCATCTGCTGATGGCGGAGGGCAGGGCCGGGGGGGTGGCTGCAGCCTGAACTCCAGCTTACGCAGAACAGCTGCAAATGTCCACTTGCAACTGCTCAGGTAACATTTTTACCTTAGAAAGGCCTGTGTGAGGATGTTGTATTTTGAAAGCTTTCCCTCATTATTTGGATGAAAGCTGCTTTCAGGGGATAGGTGCTGAAATGATCCTTTTTAGTATGCTGTTGAGTATTTTGTTACGGAACGCGCCATCTGTCCAAGCTTGTGAATGCAAATGAATCTATCAATTTTTAAAATATAAACTTAAAAAAATATGCATGTGATATTAAAAATCCCATACAAGCACCTTCCGCTGCACAGCTATTATTTTGAGATCTACCATTGAAAATGCAGGATTTCAAAAACATGTTCCAAGTTCCTAAAAAAGATCCCCATTATTTCTCGCTTCCCGGTCTTTGTATGAAAACAATACTTCTGCCTTTATCATCTGAATATTAACAGATACAGTACAAAGTATTTTGTTGATATTAATGTGCTTACAGCTTATTACACTGAGTTAATTAAAATCTGAATGAGGTAAAATCTGGAAATTCTGCATGTCTAATTTGTCCACTAAAGCAGCTTGGGTAATAACACGCAGCTCTGTAAGAGCATTAGGCTATCACAATGCAGCATATGATTCCATTCCAGCTCTATTCATTTCCAAAAGAAATAGGAAAAGCTGCATGGCTTTGTGGACAAACCATTAGCTTGTCATCTCTAGGGAAATAGCTCATCAAAGCATTTCAGCTCCAGCCAGATTAGATCTCAGCCTGCTTCTCCTTCAGCAGTATCTACCGGCATGTAGCAAGACCACAGAAGGCATGTCCCATTGGGGCACCTGAAGCCACCCCACAGCATGAGTCTGAATTTTTGAGGTGCAAGCCAAAGCCATTAGCAGTTTACTACAACAGCGAGTGAAAAGTATGCACAGGGTGCTGTCAGAGGGTAGGCATACATAGCAATTCCTATAGAGTTCAGCCTGAAACGTAGGCTTTGGGAAGCACTATAACATCAGGCCCTTCTTCAAAATGTCCAGTGCTGCAACAGGGAAGAGCAGAAGCGCACCAGAGCTTCCAAAAAAAGGCACATGCAGCATCCTTTCTGCTCTGCCTTAATGTCCTGCTCACAGAAACCCTTGAGCTGCCCTTCTGTGATGGTAGAGTCATGCAAGTCTGACTCCCATGTTTAATACATTACACATGCATACGCATGAACATGCGCGCCAACACCGAGCCATATTGTCCAGCAAAGGTTTTACAGCCACAAGGCTGGATCATCAGCTGGGTACAGCCTGACATCCCTCACTTGCACTAATGAAGCTATGATAATTCTTACCAGCTGAGGATTTATCCCCTGGGAATCTAGACTGGCATAAGTTATGTTAGCTGCCTGCATCCTCTCCTACACAGCGCCGTCAGCCAGCGTAAGCTCTCGCCCCTGCCATACCAGCCCTGCCTTGCTCCTAAGGCAGGCATTTTGCCAAAAAAAAAAAAAAACTCCAAAAGAAAAAGGTTCAGGATAGTATTCAATTGCACCTGTAGCGTAGTCACCCGAGAAGTTTTATGAAATTTAGTCTACCCAGCTTCTCCCCAAATCTCATAGTTTTAAGGAATTATTTGACTTTTCTCTTAAAATCCCTGTCTCTAAACTCTTGTGACTATAAAAGAAATTTAAAAACGCCCTTAAAGTAGAACAAAGCAAAATAAGGAAGGTTCTCATACTGACTGACATAGTCAGAGGAAAAGAATATTTAACCCAGGCTCAAAAATCCCAGATTCAATAAACGCCAGTTTAAAAGCCTTACAACGTTTAATGATTGAGTCATATTCATGACTACTTGAACCTTTCTCCTCCAAACTTTCAGAAATTAAAAAAGGAGAAAGAGGCAGAAGCACCTGTGACTAAATGAAGTCTAAACTGAAGCACACTTACTAAATTTAATACATTTTATTTCTCCCTAAATTCCACTCCCAAGTGTTCCTTCAGCACGCACTGCGGAGATAAAGTGAAAATCCTGCTGGATTACTTTGGGAAAGCTTGGTTACAGCTTTTCAGGGATATGTGGGCTCAAAACAGTGTCCACACCAATAGCAGATGTCCTTACAGCCAGAAGGGAGTTTAAAGCCTAAATCTGATCTCCAATGACAGCTCCTGACAATTTCTGCCAAGATATAGTTCCTATGCTCCAGTGTATGGAAAAAAAAAAACAAAAAAAAAACCACACCAAAAAAAACCAACCCACAGTGTTTATAAGCAATGGTTAATCCCCAAAAATCAAAAAGCAAGAGTTGCAGTAAGGGCTACAAGACATGAGCACAAATACTCACACACTCCCATATTTAGTATCCTACCTCTCGTACTTCTTGCATCAGCTTACTCGTGACAGCAAGTTTATATGACAGCTCTAGAGAGTTAAGCTACTTGTTTTTTCAAATATATATTCCACTATGCATAAAAATGATAAGGAAAAGCTTATCATCACTAGCTTCTAGAAAGCATGTACATCACAGCAAGGCAGAACGTCAGGGAGTCTCCTTCAGAAAACTACGTGTGGGTTTTTAAGCACCAGCCACACCATAGCCTCAGCGTAGAGCATCCTGGGATCCTGGAATGCATAAGGTGCTTTTTGTTTCTGTTTTTACGACTTTTGCAATTATTTCTTAATAGCTTTAATGAATTTAAGCATTCTTTTACCTTTAAAAAAAAAAAAATCCATTGATTGGATCCATTGAAAACCATAGTAAAGTTAAGTATACAAGAACATAAAGGATGCTGACAAGGCTTTAAAAATTCAAAGTCAGCATCAGAAAAATTGTGGAGAGCTCCAAAAAGGAATAAATGAAGGTCCAACAGCAAGTGTTCAAACCTACTGCAGTGACTTTTACAGTTTGAGTGAAAAACGAACCGTATTGATATCCATAACCATTTGACAGACTGAAATATTGAGGTGGCAACACACAGCAATATTTTTTGGATATCTAAAAGGGCATATCCATGGGAAATACATCACAGAGGAATGCCCAGCAAAATACAGTACACTTCCCCAGTAACTCATATATTTCGGCTCAGGAGTGCACCACGAGGTGCACTAGGGAAGATGTCCCTAGATTCCTTTTAAACTAATGTGGATTAAACACCCGAAGACTGGTGCAAAAGTCTCTCCTCACCCAGAACAGGGCCACCTTAGCTGTTTCCCCAGAGACTGGGCAATCAAGATTCATTTCCCAGATGCAGTTGGAAGTGACAAATGAAGTCTTCACAAATAAACAACACACCTAAAGAGAAATGAAGGATCAGCTTGTTCTGGGAGTTGTGGTGAATAGAGCTAAATCCAGTTGGCAGCCGGTCACAAGCGGTGTTCCTCAGGGCTCAGTACTGGGGCCAGTTCTGTTTAATATCTTTATCCATGATCTGGATGAGGGGATCGAGGGCACCCTCTGTAAGTCTGCAGATGACACCAAGTTGGCCAGGAGTGTTGATCTGCTGGAGGGCAGGAAGGCCCTAGAGAGGGATCTGGACAGGCTGGAGCGATGGGCCAAGGCCAACTGTATAAGGTTCAACAAGGCTCAGTGCCGGGTCCTGCACTTGGGTCACAACAACCCCATGCAACGCTACAGGCTGGGGGAGGAGCGGCTGGAGACCTGCCCAGGGGAAAAGGACCTGGGGGTGCTGGTCGACAGCCACCTGAACATGAGCCAGCAGTGTGCTCAGGTGGCCAATAGCATCCTGGCTTGTATCAAGAATAGCGTGGCCAGCAGGACCAGGGAGGTGATGGTGCCCATGTACTGGGCACTGGTGAGGCTGCACCTCGAGTACTGTGTTCAGTTTTGGGCCCCTCCCTACAAGAAGGACATCGAGCTGCTGGAGCCTGTCCAAAGACAGGCAACGAGGCTGGTGAAGGGTCTGGAGCACAAGTCTTATGAGGAGCAGCTGAGGGAACTGGGGTTGTTTAGCCTGGAGAAGAAGAGGCTGAGGGGAGACCTTATTGCTCTCTACAACTACCTGAAAGGAGGCTGTAGCGAGGTGGGGGTCGGTCTCTTTGCCCAAGTAACAAGCGATAGGACAAGAGGAAATGGCTTCAGGCTGCGCCAGGGGAAGTTTAGGCTGGATATTAGGAAAAACTTGTTCACTGAAAGGGTGGTCAGGCCCTGGCACAGGCTGCCCAGGGCAGTGGTTGAGTCCCCATCCCTGGAGGTATTTAAAAGACGGGTAGACGTGGTGCTTAGGGACATGGTTTAGTGGTGGACTTGGCAGTGCTGGGTTAACGGTTGGACTTGATCTTAAGGGTCTTTTCCAACCTAAACTATTCTATGGTTATCTATTTGTTCTCAGGGCAGCAATCTAGTAGCATCCAAATTTCAACCTTTTTGCAGGGTGGCATGAAGAACTCTGACAGGCTGATGATTATAAATATTCTCTGCAGCCACATCTCTGTTCTTCACCAAATAAACAGGGAAAGCATCCAAAGACAAATGAAGAGACAGATACCGTAAGCTGCCAGTGTCCTTCTAGAAGCTGCCAGTTGCCATCAGCTTGTCAGCCTCAGTGCCCACTCTCGCCCTTGGCAATTAAGGCTTTTAGGATCCTTCAGACTCAGATAAAGCAGATTGGGATTCTTAAATTGCTTTCAATTTAAACGCTCTACTGAAAGAAAAGTAGTGAAATCCATCAGAGCCTCCTACTGGTAGTTCAGGTCGTGCCATACAGCCAAGCATGCTATCAAGGCTTCCTAGGGACACAGCCTTTTCTTTAGGCACTATGCTACTCCTCATGCATGAGCTTCAGATTAAATTCACAGAAAGGTACATTTGACAAGTATTTACTCCTTAATTTCCCCTCTACTAGCATCAAAACTTTCCACAGTCTTTCAGATGTAACCTCACAGTAAATCCTCCTGCACACAGAGGTTCAAGCAGAAGTAGAACCAGAGTCCTTGGGAAGGTGTTTTTCAACAGTACTTAGCAGTGGCCCCTCTGAACAGCTAGAGATTGGCACCAACAGAGCAAGTTTTCCCTGCCAGAAGGTACAGATGACTGTATGAAACCAGGAGAAGATGGGAGCACAGAAATGAGTAAAACTGAAGCAAGGACAAAAAGCGGTGAATGCACCGAGATACATAAATCAGTAACACGCTTGAAGGACATTGGAGAGAGTCCCTGGACAACTGTTTGCTTTTAATATTTTAATTTTTAAAAGCACAAATATTTCTACCTAAGTTTCCAGCAAAAATCATTAAGTAAAAAAACAAACAAACAAAAAAAAACAGCCAACAACCAACCAAACAAAAAAAAAGCCCACATCTTTTAAAGCAGACTTGATAGAAACCTTTTGAGCCAACAAGATACCAAAAGATTCCTGGAGTGCTTTAAACTGTTATTCACTGAAATATTGATATCCAGCTGAGAAGTTATGCTTCTGATCGGCCACAGTACAAAATACTAGCTTGATGCACTATTAAACCTAGAATCATCTACAGCAAGGTTTACGAAGCGAAATGTCACCTGACTGGTAAACAAAGAAACCCCCAACTCTCGCCTTCAGAGAAGGGACTCGAGACGGTATATTCAGTCTCCAAGTTCATTGCTCTTCAGCTGCAATTACAGTTTATTTGAATTTTGGAGCCAATTGCATTGCATTTCTATAGTAGATACAGTATATGTAAAATTCAAACTCGGCATTTGGATATCTAATCAACCATGTGAGAGTTAGGTATTGATTACACGTAGTTTATTAATTTTACCATTTATCATTATACCTATATCATGATCATACTTTCCCTTCTTCCTCCCCCCAGTCAATAAGATGTTGTAAATCTAATGACTCATGCCACAGAGCAAGAAATATGTAAGGAAAGGAATAAAGGAACAAAACACCCTGTTCCCTCAGCGTACAGTCTGTCGCATCTATCCTAAGTGTTGATAGAGGTGTTGATCCCGTATTACTTGCAAGATGAAGTCTAGAGACTAGTCCTAATGATTTCTTTTGCAAGTCAGGATACTAAGAGCCCATAAGGCGAGCTGATCACCTCCTGTGGCACCCGAGACCCCCCGGCTGTACACGAGCAGCCTCCTTTCTCCAGCCCAACAGGAGCAGCAGCCCAACATTTCTAGACTCTTCCAAGACAAGACTTGATCAGGAATGAGCTGGAGCTCCAACTGCTTGGCTTGAACATTGTGTTTAGGACAACCAGGCCTGAAGTGTCAATGTTGAGTTTTGTTGGTTAATGAATGTTGTTTAGCTCAAGCCATTTCAAGCAGCGAGCAGAGAGGAAGCTTTCCATGAACGTAGCAAAGGCAGGAATTGATGTGCAGTGACAGTAACCCTCTCAGATAAAATTAGAAGCTATGACCAGGACTTCAGAGGGACAAGCAGAAGCTGTCTGGGTGGTACACAGTATCAAAGCAGTCCTTAGTCACATCCTTCTTCACTAGTGATGTGCAGATAGCTCCTGTATACAACGACCAGCTGCAAGCTGTGTATGACAGCAGACATGAGGGACGCTTTCTCCTGCTGCAGATATTTTCCACATATCTTTCATAGTCCCTCTGTCTCATTTCGCTTCAGAACAACCAAGACAAATCTGTGTCCCCTATTTCTTATCGGGGTGGAGGGGGAATTATATTACCTTCAAGATACGGTACAGGTTTATTTCACAACCCAAACAATTCATGTCACCTCTCTGCTCAGATAAGAATACGTGAATAAAAATAAGAAAAATAAGAAATAAAAATATTACAGAATTAAAGATTCTGTGATTTATTAACGCCTAATTCTTTATTGTATAGAGATTTTTTTCCCTCCTCTCTTTGCACTATCATAGTTCTTAAGTTTAACTTTTGTTGTTAAACTGACTTTTGACATTTAAGATGATGTGCTGTTATTTATCTTGACATCAAGTCCAAACAGGGAAAAAAGCTAAAATATCAACATATTACAAATGCATAGGTACAAACAAAACCAAAGCAGGACCTTCTCACCTACACCATGCTTCCCAAAATTAGCTTCATTTTCCATTATGTAGTTGATTTATATTCAATGTCTTCTCTGTGCTATTCTGATTTAAACATAATTTTAATTTAACGACCCTTTTTCCGTGGGGACTTCTTGTTTAAATTCCATTCACAAGACAGCTATTGCTCTAAATTGCATTGATGTAGGGATGAACTGATCTTATCGGAATCACTGGACTAGCATAGCACTTAATGCAGGGGGTTTCATTATTTTTACTGTGACATGACTTACATCAAGCCTATTTACAAACACTAAACTGGTCTGAAGGAGATTCTCATCAGCCAGACAGGTTGGCAGAAAGACTTGACAGCAGAGCAGAAGCTCGAACAACTGCTTCTGTCTCTGCAGTAGAAAACACAAGAGCAGCAGCAGAAGCGAAATACACTGCACTATCAAGAAAAGCTCAAGTGGTTAAAAAAAAAAAATTACACAGTTGGGGATGTACAGTTATCCAGCTAAACCACAGAGTTCAAAAATTAAAATATTTAAGACAAACCTAAGCCTTTTGCATAGACCCTCGTAAAAGAGAACAGAGGATTTTCTCAACAGAAGTAAGAGCTAAGGCCTCCACCAAGCGTTATTGTATCTCCTTACAGGTACAGGTAGGTGAACGAGAACAACAGCTAGGAAGGAAGGGACCTCCTTTGATAACATGAAGTAGGAAAAGGGGGAGGATATATTTTGTAACTCTTTCATACAAGTACTGCTCTTGGACACCAACAGAACAGATTGCAGCGCTTACTATTAGGCTCTAAAAACGATGTTTTCTCTGCACGTCAGTCAGGAATGAGCTAATACACAAGAAAGGAAATTTATTAGAGGTTTTATTTAATCCATTTCTCTATCACACACATGCAGGGGTTTTCCTCTACTCTGTATTTTCTTTTCTTTTCAAACTAGGAGAGCCAGATCAAAGGTAGATAAGCAGAATACTCTCTCAACCTCTGTCCTCCAGTATTTCACGGTTCACGGTTTACAGTCATAACAGGATTCCGAATCTCGACAGCAGCCAGCATCGCGCTGGCACTATTTAAAACCTCTCTAATGGCACTGCCAGCAGGCGGGAGATAACGAGAACCCCGGTGTTTACAATCCGGAGCAGCGAGGGAAGCATTACGGCAGAGAGAAATTCAGCTGGCAGACGAACCGCTTTTTTTGCCTTATTAAGGGGTGGGGAGAGAGGACAGATTAAACAAAAATTGACTGACGCCCTTAAAGTTTCCTAGAAACAGCTGTTCAGAAGCAACTTGGCATCATGACTGCTGCATAACCAAGTGATGTTTTACAACATCAGACTGCCTTTCAAAATAGACTACCCTCGAAAGATGGATGGGACAGTCTTTCAGCTCCCCGCTCCTATTCTTCCCATCCAAGTACAATTCTAAATAAATAATATTATGCAATCGCTTAAGAGGAAAAAAAAGGTAAAGCTTAAAGGGTCTGTTGGATTTCAGTACAAATCTGCCACTAGAAAAAAAAAAAATCTTTCATCTTGTATGCAGGTGACATTTGAGAGACAGGTACTGACTAGGTATGCAAGTTAAAGCTCACTTCATTAAATTTCAATTTTTGGCAGATACTGACTGATGGTATCTGACTGTTTCTATGCTTAAACTCAAGACAGAGAGCAGTGGCAATTTCATACCATATGCTCCAAGTAAAGGTCTTCAAATACTCCCGCAGTCAAGCCAATGTCTGGCAGGAGTTGTGAATTTTCTTTTTTTTTTTTTCCCATCCCCAGTTCCACCTTGAAAACAGCTGAACATCAATGAAACAAAAATATCATAATCACTTTCATTTACTGTACACAGCATGAAGATTGAGAGGCCATTAAATAAAAATGGCCAATGTGACTAAAATAGCTCTTGTAGTCATGCAGAAAGCCAAGCAAATAAAAACATCTTGCTCTTTTGATCAATAGCAATTTCCCCTTGAATGTTTAAGCACGTATGTTTTTAAAGAAAAAGACCCTTCTTTGAGATGCTCAGTCTCCAGTAGAGAAAATAGACTATTCCATTTCAGTAGGGTATAAACAATCTCATTTACTCGACATGGGATGCTAAAAGGGAACTGGAAAGTGGTTGAGTTCGTTGTAGTTAGATCTGAGAAGATCAGTCACCGTGACTCCGTAAGACAATTAACTTGAGACTCACGCATAGCCCTTGTAAGCTCAAGCCCTTAAATACATTATGGGAACTACCTTTCCAAATGAAAACTAAGAAATACACCTGAACTATAACACATGCCAATCTACATTTGTTTTCCAAGTCTCCTTGCTGTAGTTAACTTTTGCCCATTCTTCTGTAGTAATTCGATACATCTCGTTGGTTTTCTTTTCATACACACACAGACAGGGAATTTCTGAAGAATTTGTTTCTTACGTCTGTTAACTTACGTGCCAGGCACATACAATTCAGTTTAGGCTAAATAACAACAGAATACAGCAAAAGAAGTGGGAATGGCAGACTGTTACCATTCCAAATAACTCTGAGAAGTTTGACTTAGATGCAGAGACAACTTCGAGCCAGCTGCCTGCCAGCAGTAAGTTACTGCACGGGTACCCCGGTCCTGCAACACAGCTATCCCTCTTCCTAGCATCAAAGGGGCAGGCACAGCACCACCCAATATCCACCACAGTCTCCTTTTCGAAATTCCACTTGAAATTCCAGTTTCTGTTAAAAAGTTTGATAGCTGGAATAGATTATTAATTCTGAGTTGCTGTGGGATTTCAGAAGCGTACCCTGATATCCATCAACCTGCGCTCCAGCCAACACTCCTCTTCCTACTCAGCTTCTAGTGCCTTAACCAGCTGTGGGTATTAACCATACACCTTACTCACGCCCCCAGATTAAATAACATTGAGTTGAACAGATATTTTTCTCTAAACTTGTCCAGTAAGTGTGCTGAAGAAATTCTTTTAGGTGAGAAACATTATGTAGTTTCAAATATAAAGACTGCAGAAAAATGACATTTTTGAAGATGTACCTTTCCATCCTGTAGTAAAATGAGCCTGTCAGCAAATCACACTCGACATTGAACTTCAAAGTAACTGTGTACTTCAACAGAGTGGAAATAGCATTTATTTACATCGATACATAAAACAAGCATCTTGTGCTTGTTGTAAGCATTTTAACATCATTTAATAGAAGCACTTTGCAATCTTAGCACTTTGTAATGTGTTAACAATGCTAAGCAGATTCTTAAAAGACAAATATAAACTATTAATATTTTATGTGCCCAGATCTTCAGAAGTCTTTGGGACTATTGATTACTTAAACCCATTAAGTGCTATTTTGATCTTAAATAGCTAGAGATATCTGCAAAGAGATTCAAGCTGAGTGGTAATAGTTATTTTGGGAGCAAGCAATTTTCAGCAGTTATCGTTACTGATAACGAAGTTTGCATTTTAGAAGCTGATCAGTAAACAATAGCTGCTAGGACAGTTTTGTCCAAAACATTGTGTTTCATCTTGTATTTCCTTTTTTTCTGATTTAAACATGTTTGAGTTCAGTTCTTACCAGGAGTACAGACCAAAAGACGATCATAAAATTCATGGCATGGGTTTTCTTACTGTGCCATTTCTGCTTGCTTTCTTTCAGATACTGATGAAGATAAGACTCAGTTTGCTTCCAGCAGCAAAAACAGATCATAGTACAACCGGCTTCAAGAAAGGGGCAGTAGCTCACTTCACTATATTTTGTTTACCAATTTTCCGATATTTACTTTTAATAGGAGGAAACAATGACTGCATTTCCACCTAGTGAACAAAGAATCGTCAACACCAAACTTCTTCCAAAAAGTTAAAATAGCATTCATTCAAAGAATACACTGACTATCTCTAATTTACATCCTCGCCTTCATATTTGTGCCAACGTTCAATTCAGGAGGAAATACGGTGTATGCATGAAACTTGTTATTTGAAATAACCTGAATGCCAAATAACTTCTCTTTGTTCTATGCCTTGGAGAAAATGAAGGCAGCAATTGTTGTCCATGGTTTGACCTGGTAAGTATTTAGTCCTACAGGTAATATATGAAAAACCCTGCTTTTTGCATGGCCAAAAGGAAGCGCTTGAAGAGTGAAGAGAGACTCACAGAGATCTGGGGTTTGGGGGGGTTTTTGGTTTATTGGGGGGCTGTGTGGTTTGTTTTTTTAAAAGCATGCCATAAAAAACAACCCAGGCGTACAAACCAAATCGCACTAACAGAACAGAAAGTTTGCCACCTGCCATATTGGGAGCCGCATGAAGTCATCGGTGTTTAGTTCCCTCGAGCCTTCAGTGAAGTTGAGCATCTCAGTAACAATAATTCTTTCAAAGGCCTTCCCTTATTTCTCTTCATAAGACATTAAGGTAAGCACATGTATCTGAGGAGCTCGATTTTTTCCTATACACAGCCTTTTTTCTTATGCATAAGACTGTATATTGTACATGGAATTAAAGAGGGTGTACTTGCCAAAATAATCTTTTAAAGCAAAAAAAAAAAATTGAGTGAAAATATGTTGATTTAAAGTAAAACAAACAAAAAAACTCCCAAATCACAAACAAAAAAACTCCACACCTTTCTTCCAGAGACAAGAATTATTCTGAAGGTAAAGGACTACTACAAAGTAACTAGGAAAAACCATTAGAAGTCACATTACTTTGAGCAGTACAGTCTGTATGCCCTCATTGCTATGTATCTCATCTACAGCTAATTGATTACCGGTTCCTACGAAAAAGAACCTGCAATCTCACGCTTCTATCAACATGGGAAACAGGAATAAGCAATTTCCCTACAAAAAAGACAGCCTGAAGAAGTCATTAATACTGAGATCAGCCTAGGACTGGAAAAAACCCAGCACACAAAAAATATATTAGAAATACTTTGATGGGAGGGAGCTCCCCTACAGTTGCTCAGTTTGTCTCACTGAAAGGCAGAGGAGAACACTTTGCAATGGAGTGCAAGGAGAGGATGCCAACCTCACACCACCAAAAAAACCCCAAAAAACCAAAAAAAAAAACCACAAAAAACCCAAAGCCACAGACAAAATTGCTTGCTCAGTATTACTGATAGGACAAACTGGTACAACTGGATTTGTTTTATGCAATACAGTGAACTGATAGTAAGCAGTATGGTAAGATTAATATCCAAAAGGTACCAAAACAAGCCACTTCAAATTCATAGTCACCATTTATCACGGTAAAGCAAGAAAAAACAGTGTATTACTACAGCAAAGTAAGTATACCATCACCTACTTCCATACCAGGTTACAAAAATGCCTTGATCTGGCCCTCCAGAGGTGAGGATCAGTTTAATCACAGCACAATCCACATTCCAAACACATTTGGGAAGTGACTGATTATATGAACTTCACAACCTTAAACCCAAAAAGCAGATATGTTCAGTAGCCAAAAAACCCTAGAGGTCTAGCAGTTGCCTCCATAACAAGGAGCAATTCCATTTTTCTTTTCCCTCACCCAGCTTTGAGCCATCTCAGATTCTACTGGGAAAATATTAAACACAACCCTATTTGCAGGTGTTGCATCTGTACACATTAAAAAGTCTCAGTTTTTGTTTCAAAATTACCTTCAGAACAACTCTTTGCATGTGTCCTGCTCACAACTGATCAACCTCAATGATCATGCTTGCACTGTGAGGCTGACCGTGACTCAGAGTCTCCTTTTGCTTAGGACTTACCAGTAAAAATCAAGTTATCTAATGCAAAACAAAATAGCCACCAAGCCCCAGGAAAAATATAGTTTATAAGGTTAAAAACAAGGACCTGAAAGGGCTTTTTTTGCTAGCCTTAAGGTGGAATAAAAATATCGACACCAAGTAGGTTTAATAAAGTTTTAAGCACAGAATCTGTTGAAAATGCTACCCACTGCATCTTAACTGCTGCTGCTCAACACAAGATTTGTATTTAATGCTCTCTTATGATATACAGCCATTTCTGTAAGTACACAAAAGGTGTGTTCAGAGTTCAGCTCCTAACGCTCATCTGTTTCAGAGTCCTGCCTAGTAAGAAAACCTTCTCTCTGGATACATGGCAGCACTGGAGTCGCTGCACCGCCGTGGGTTTCCCCTTCCAATGTTTTAACAGGACCAGCCGGCTCAGAAGAAGTCACAACACAAGCCCATCTGCTCCAGGTCAGGCGTGTTTGACAGGAAAACAAAACAAGAACAAATTGAACTACTACTGGTCCATATAAAAATGTTGCCAAAAAAACAAAACAAAAGCCATCTTGAGAAATCGCTTTGAAATGGTGACATAGGAAGCCAAATTGCATTTAGCGCACCCAGAATATATAATAAGAGTTGTGCGTAGTACTGAGAAAGATGAAAAAGAGTATAGTAACTGTTAATGAGATTTTTACCTAGGCTTTCACATTGTCTACGCTGTTATTTGACTGCCAATATTCATTCCCTATTTTTACGGAAAGGGCAGAAATATTAATCAAGAAATTGACCCTCCTTATAAAAAGCACAGAGGATGAAGCCCATCATTACACAAAAGCTTTGTGTGCCTCAAAACGTTCTCTCTTTTGAGATCTTTAACCAGAAAAATCGATCTACTCAGGTAGTTAAGCTCACACTTTAATGAAATATAACCATCTGCTTTAAGTGAAGTACATAAGAAATGAGATTTTTGATACAACACTGGAAGTAGTTAACAAGCAATCCAGAGATTTTCTTTATGCTGTCGCTGGTGACTCCTGTGACGTGGTTTAACAGCAGATCTAGTTAGTCATGAGTTAGAAATACTGAACGTGTCACACAACCACATTACCGAGATCCACAGTCCGCCCAGTTCACTCCTCTCTAAAATACACATTTCCTGCACAGTCAGAGTTGTTCCAATTCTGAAAGACCATAAACTACTGCACAAAGCACTGAAACCAGTGATTCAAAGACAATTATACTAGCTGCTCTAAACATTTATTTTCAAACTTTTCTGACATTTGAATTGCATTTACGTTGAGTTACAATGAAAGACGTCCGTATCCAGGTGAGACAAGCTTGGGTTTTATTGTATTTTGGTTTTATTGCATTGTTTGGGCACCCTGATGGAGATGGGATTTCCAGGCTCATATAAAGCTGAATTCTTTGACTCGCTATTGCTTGTTCTCTTTTGACTCCCCTATAGGAAACACATCGTGGACATACAGTGCACACGTAAGCGTCATGGAACCTACGAGAATAAAGCTTTTTTTCCCCCCCTCTACGCAACTGAAAGAAGTTACTATAACTTGTTAAAGATGATTTGCAGTGTAACTCCTACTCTTTGCCTCCAGCAGAGAAAGCCTTCCCCACTGCCCTGCTCCAAGAGTCACCTCTTGGACTAGAGGTGGAAAAGCCACCCTCCACCATTTCATTCTCCTTCCGTTACGACGATTCCTACGCTATTATATTACCAAGCGCAGCTAAAGAAAGCCTCCCCTTGCGAAGCCGAAGTCATCCATCAACATTGTGATCACAAAAGCTTATGAGAATTTTCAAAGTCAAAGAAAAAGCGTATCAGGCACTGAAAATCTGTACGTTGTCTTGTATTCTGTATTGGAGATCTTCAGATTACTAATGGGCATCATTTCATCCGGTTTTGCTTCTTTCTAACTTTATTTACAATACTATAACCAGCTACCAGGAATGTGACTGACACGCAACTACTCAAACATCAGGGCTTCAGTGGCAATACAAGGTACAAGGCAAAAGGGTTCTATCCTCATGCAAGTGTACCAAGATAAATTGAGGGAAAAGAAAATTTTAGAAAATATAGAAAACAAAACCTCTAAAAAACTATTAACAACTATACTGATACATTTTCAATCTTCCAGGTCTGAGCAGCTTGGAAGAGCTATCAGTTTACCTGCCAGAGTACAACTACCCAATCTATGACCCGTAAGCACTGCGCAGACCTCATAACATCTCACTCTAAGTTGTTTGAAGACTTCGTGCTCCAAATCTGCAGTAGAGCCACACTGTAGGGACTTCTAACACAAAACACACATGCATAAGATATATAGACATGTATTTTTTTTTGTTGCATCACTACAGCCCAGAAGTTGAACACATTCCTGCCTCCTCATCCTGCATTTAGGCTAAAACATTTCCATCAAGCTACTTTTATCAAGTTTTGCCTTCAAATAACTTCGCATAAGGCATATCCATCACTTCAAAGCTCTGTTTCTTGCAAGATGTTTTTCTTACTAAGACTCCAATATTTCTCTTCAGAGATTATGTCCCCTTCTCATTAAACAGGGCAGAAATCTAACCATAAGAGTACGCTTCCACCTACTGCAAGACCTCAGAGTAGGCCTGAACTTCAGCTTAAGTAGGGCCAGGGGTTAAACATGACAGATCTGTTGTCACAACCTTTGCAACTCAAACCAAAAGGTTCCTGTGTCCTCCTGAGGAGTGTATTGAATTATCATTTGCTGGCAGCAAAACACAAAAGAAGAGTCAAGTCAGTTGCTCTAACACCACTGCAAAGCTACTCAGATAGGGCTTTTCCTTCAGAGCAAGGGCTGCGTGAAGAGGAGAGATTGCACGCCAACAGGGAAGCAAAGGTCAGGTCCAGAAAGTTCCGAGAGATAAATAGGCTTGAGGCCCTCTTCATCTGCAGAGGGAGAAGTCACCCAGAAGTACCTTCTGGGAGGAAAGAGATAAGCCTGGCGTTTAGTTTTTAAAAGCATGTATATCCTTGTTAATTATAATTGAGGATTTTATATATATACATATATATAAAATATATCAAATATATTAATAAATATATAATATATAAATATTAATATATAAAATATATTAATAAATATAAAATATATTTTTATATATATAACATTTTTGTGTGTATATATATACACACCCCCCACGTGCGATTCAATTAAGCAATTGAGGCTCACAAACCAAAGACAAATTCATCGCTGGTCTAACCTCCATCCCCATGTAACCTCAGATATAATTAGTACCATTGGACTTACTTACCCAGCTCTTTATTAATTTCTTCCCTCAGAAGGACAAGGTGCTGGTTTTACACTAATACATAACAGGGAAGCTTGGGACATCTGAAATATTGATTAAAACTTCACCTTCAGTCTTTTAAGTACTCAAAGTGCAAAGCATTATTTTCTAAAAAAAAAAAAATAGCTAAAGGAGGGGGGAAAAAAAAACACAGATGTTTTTTGTCTAAAAGATTAGGAAGACCCAGACTGTCCAACAAATCAGTAAGTATCCAGACAGCAACAAGAGAAAGAAATTTGAGAATCGTTTCTTGTACTGAGCCAGGATTGCTGTTTTGCTTGACCCACAGGAAGCAGGGAGTGCTCTTTATGAAGCCAACAGGAGAGAAAAAAATAATTTTTGAAGCCAGGTAGTATTGCTGTTTCCATTTCTATTAATATAATGGACATAAGTTTAAGACATTTAGTGAATCATTCTAAATCTGAGAAAGGAGGCAGCCTACTGCTCCAAGCAGCAGAGCTTCCCTAGAGCTTGTGCCAAGCTGTTAAGAGAGCAGTGAATTCAAGTGCTTTATAAATATTTCTGCAAGGCTGTAAATACCCAGTTCAGTGGGGAATACCTACGTACACATCGGAAATACAGAGGCTAACACAGCAGTAAATAGGAGAAAAAGCTATCTGTGTTACCCACAAGTGCCTCTGTCTCAAATGCTAGTTCAGGTGTCCACTATGCATCTACTCTGCACAATTAGGCAGTAGATACTACTAGGCACTAGCACTAACTTAACTCATATAGAATATCCCAAATGCCAAGTCCAGCGTCTGGTCATGTATCCTCATCAACAACTTGGCACCAGCTTCAAAATGCCTTAAAACACTTGTGTTTTTAAAATGCCGAGACGTTCTAGGATTCTTCCTAACCTGGGCCCTCATTCTTGATGGACAGCTGACAAAGGAAGGACCATGGTAAGGGCCAAGCAAAAGCACCAGCATTTGGAGGACGTGCACTCATCCATTTACCTGCTTCAGCACAGCCACGACAGAAATAAAAAAGCACAAAATAGCTTTAAGAAATGTGTTTCTCAAACTAATGCTTATTTACAGTTTGACTAAAACGCATGTGCTTTAAGATTATTTGGGAGTGATGGGGGAGAAGGTTGGAAAAAAGACTGGGAGAAGCTGTTCCATGGCGAGAAAGGGGTTGTTCATCCAGATTTGCGAACTATCAAGACCGCAGCCCCTTGAACATCATCTCACAGCAGTGACCACCTACCCCCTAGTGTCAGTATCAGCAGTTATATGCCCGTGCATCTCTGACCTGGGATAAACATGCACAAGACACTTAGATTTTAATTATTCAAAGAACATTGATAGTCCCACATCATGCTGCCTTTTCTCCCAAGAAATACATCTTCCACTGGATGCCAGCAGAATCATAGCAGTCCAGGGCTATACTGTGATTGATCATGCTCTCCTTCATACCAACAGGCAGGATCTTCTAATGACGGTAAACCATACCAACCTCTCCACGGTGGAAGACGTCACACCACTTCCCTCTTAAAGTATATTACCACTCCACAACAGAAAACCAAGTCAAACATGGAGACCACATCTTAAAGTTGCAAGTGTGCTAGGTTCAAACTCCATGAAAAGCAAGTTGAGGACAACAACTTCACGAAAGGTGTACGTTGGACGGGAAAATAAGGACTCCCAGGGTCCTATCACACACACAAGCAAAGAACCAGTCAGGAAGAGACCGTGCCAAAACATAACAGAATGCAGCAGGACTATGCGTTCCCAATATTAGTGCCAGGTCCCTTGCTTCCCATTTCTTTTTAACTTAATCTTTAGCTCCGAATACCCTTATTATTTACAGTCCTTCCTTGACTACTACAGTGTTAACGTTTTTACTCATAAGCTATTGCTAACATCTTCAAACTTATCTTCTCCTTAATCAGGTGTCCTGGATTTCAGATGCAACTCAGTACATAAAAATAGCTGTGCTCCATGATAAAATTTTATCTGTTTGTGTTTACACAAAGAACCATTCATTTCACATTCAGGATCTAACACACAGATAAGCCTTACTGCAGAGGCATAACTGGGAAAGCTCACTAAATAAAAGACCTCAGGGTGCCAAGCCAATTATATTGCTCTTGCTCCTAGTTTTTCCACCAGCAAAGCTGTTTTAACTCCTGTGAGGAGAAATAATTATTTTAGCTTGACGGTTGAAGTGACTGCAGTTACAAAGTTTAAGAGCAGCTGCCGAGATTTCTGGAATCTGTGCATTTGATCTTCAAGTCCACAGTTATGCCAGACAGAAGCACAATTTATCTTCAATAAGCATAAAAAGACAAAAGTAAGTAGGGCATTTACCCTACCTTAAATCACTGTTGTGCAAAGAGGAATACTAAAGGTGCTCCAAATTCATAATTCAGCCCGTATTGGAAAGAGAAGAAAAAATGCACAACAAATGCACCAGTCCAGTTCTGACTAGGAGTCTCTCTCACAGAAGAAACATGTTCGATAAAACTTGGATCCTTTAATTATCTTCAAGGCCAGTCTCTGTTCCACAATCGCGATTATAGGGTTAGTTATCAAGAGTGGCAGTTTCATCTAGAAGAGACACCCAGGCAGGAACACATGCCTTATTTTCCCCTAGGGACAGGAAATTCTTCACAGAAGGGGCAAGATGAAGTCTTACTCCTTGCTGGGGGCTGAAAGAAGTGTAAGCTGCTACGAGGATGTACGACATAAACGATAAAAAAGGAACTACGAATAAAGACACTGCAGACGCATGCATGTAACTGCAACCAGAAAAGCATTGTGGTAGCCAAATAAATTACTTGTGCAGACCAACAAAAATCCCAACGGCCTCTGGACCTCCCTTCAGTATCAGCCAGACCCTTATATAAACAGCAATGTTACAGCACAAGAAACTTCACAGGAAAACACATGCCAAAACAAGTCACCCACATCAGTTTACTTTCTAGACTGTTATTAAATAATGATCCTTGACTTTATCTTCCAGGTTCTCCCATGTCTTCAAACAGGCATCTACATATTTTTCTGTTTACAGGAAGAGCACGCATACACCCCATTAGCAAAATTATTAATGGCGCTATTAGTTTGCTTCTGCAGCTGATGATTTGGTGCTCAGACCACAGGCTAACACCAAAAGCAGAAGACCAAGTAATCCAGGCAGCCTTTATGCTTTTGCTAATAATACAAGCAAGGAAAATACTAGGAAAAAGCACCACCCAGCAAACCCTGAACAACCTCAGCAAAGAACAGGAGTATCCTCAGCAGGAATAGAGATGTAACTGCTTGAAAATAAGAAAAACTTACTAAAATAATATTCTTTACCTTGAACTGCTTATAGCAAGAAAGACCTACTCCAGAGACGCTTCTCTAATTTAGTTGCTTGAACTAAGCGCATTTATATAAATAAACTTCACAATTTGATTGGACGTCTATGACCACTATAAGACGACTTATTTTAACCTTTTAAACCTTGGGTTTACTCTTCATCACTGAGCTTAATTTGAAGCTTAGAAAAGTTAACCCTAAGCTTCCAATTACACTCAGTCATGTTCTTGATGAACACTAATACAGCTGGTGTTAATATTTAAAATAAGGGGTTCATTTAGTACGGAAGGAAGTTTCAAAAAGCCACAAACTTTTGGGAAGCCACAACCCCAACACCCCACCATAGTCTCTAAATCACAAGTACAAGCCAAGAAAAGGTCATAGCACAACATCACCGCGTTTCCTCACAAAGATGGGCTCTATTGCACATATGCCTTTAGGACCGATCCTTACATCTTAAATAAAAGTAATGGAAGCAAAGCCTCAAGAAACTGACCACACAGCAGAAACCTATAAAAACTATCATTAAGGACACTAGATTTCCTTAAATTCTGGGGGGGAATGTGAGCAATTTGAGCATTTGTCTATTTTTAAGACTTAATATTTGTCTCTTAATTCTATATGTGGTTTACGTGGCTGGAGATCACTGTCTTTCCTCAAAAGAGAGATGCAAGAGATTTTGAAGTACAAACTTAAATGGCAAATGTGTTATTTTCACTGCAACTATAACCTTTAAAATAAGTAGGTACTTAATTACAAAGCAACTGTCCAAATCTTCGAGCGACACTTGAATGAGGAAGGAACAAGCTATGATTTTATTTTTATTTCAACTTTTTTTTTTTAAAGGCTCATTATTTCTTCCAGTATTTGGAACAGCTGGTAAAAGTAACCATTTGGCAAGGTCTGTCAAGGGCTAAAAATAAATAAATAAATAAATAAGTGTACTTGCTATGGTAGATTACATCCTTTAAACCAAAATGAAAGGCTGAAACATACAAATATTTATAAAAGAATAGGGGGTTTTATGCTTCCAAATTGTGCAATAAATATGTATTTGGGCATACACACACATATATCTCAGATCAGCATGCTGGAAACATATCTCCTTCATTTTATACTCCACTTTTTAACTCCTAGGCAACCTGATCTAGTTGAAGGTGTCCCTGCTCATTGCAGGGGAGCTGGACTAGATGACTCCCAACCTAAACTCTTCTATGAATCTACAATCCATCTTCACGACCCGTGCACGTTTCTGCCGCCGTGCGCAGGCAGAGCTGTGTTTCAGGGTACGACCTGCCAGCCACGTCTGCGGGTACCTGCACTCCCCACGCTGTTCTACAGCCCCGCACCTCCCACCTCCCACCCAGCGCGGCACCAACCCTGCTGCGGAGGCATCTTACACTTAGGCCTTAGATAGGAACTGAAATGCTAAGGACACACAATACAGTTCTCTATAGTGTCCATATTAGGTGCTTGTTATTTTCTGTGTCAGTAACCCACCTTACCACCCAGATCTCAGTAACTAACATATTGATCTTCTACATTTGTATGAGAAAGCCCTGATGTACACATGACGTGTACCATGCAATTCACGTGTTATCCTCCTATGTCCATGCAGATGTGGACAGCCTTCAAGACCTGTTTTTATTGTTTATAAAGTGTTTCAAAGTCACACAAATGCAGTGAAAATTCAGCATTTTTTTCTTCTAGAAAACCACCATTTTAATTTCATCTGGGGAATCAGTTTACACAGGCCAAACAATTTATGGTGCCCAGGGCTAATACACTGCTTTGTAAGAAGAGGGAAAACATGACAGAAGTTTCACCAGAAGTCATTAACCACTTTGGAAGGTAGAGTTGAAACCACGCACAGGAGGAATTACTGGAACCTCTGGACATGCTCTTCATTCAGCTGCACTAGCAGACACAGACACAATGGAGTACTTGGAAGTAAGTATCATTAACGTTATTGACAGAGACCCCTGCCGGACCCAGCGTAAGGAGAGCACCAAGTATGGATAATACCTGCTTGGCAAGACGCTCTGAGCATTCAGATGGGAAGACTGAGTTTAGTCACTTCAGCACCACCCCATTTTGCCTTAGGCCATTGCTTCGACAGCCACCATTTCGGCTCCTGAGTGATACCTGGCATCAAACGCGGGGCCTGGGAAGCCTGAAGTTATTGGCAAAGTTGTCTCAGAACACCCTTTTCAATCACTTTCAACCAGGACAGACAAGGAGCCAGGTCTCACACTCAGAATGAGGAGTTCCAGCCCAAAAGAGGCATCCCCGGTTCTACTGACATTCGTTGCCAAGGTTTTCTTTTTTCTGCGCTATTGCCAATTTATCCAAACTTTCAAAAGCAAAATTTTAGGCTTCTGCTTGTACCTGAATGAATATCACTGGACTGTTCAAATCAAGTCATCCGTCAGCGGAAGGTTACAAGAAAGATGTTTTCCTGCTCCATTGAAAAAAATATTTCTTCAACAACATTCTCTCCAGGAATACATCCTTGTCACAGCGGTCAAGGAAAACACAGTATTCCTCATGACACAATGTTCGTTTCGGAGCTCCCAGTCTTGTCTCATTAGTTCAGATGAGTATTAAAAAAAGTTTGACTGACCTGGATGCACCATCGAACAAAACTTTGCAGATTATTTCTTGCAGAAAAACAGCTTCTGTAAGCATGTACTCAGCCTAGCTTGTCACCCTTCCTTCCCACAATAACTTTCTAACCCCTCAGTTCAATTTTAACCAAAAAGAAGAACAAATGTCTCAAAAGACAAGAGGCTTGAGTTTCACTGCCAAAACAAAGACCTAGGAAAGATCCCAACAGAAGGCAGCAGCAGTTTGTGCTGCTTGGCCAGTCACCTCAGAGATCGTCCAGAACAGAGCTCACATTGTTAGAGGACATGGAAAAGAGCTGGGGGACAGTAGGACAGGCCATGAAAAGCACACAGCCTCTCCAAGCACTGCTGTTCACAAGACAGGGGTGTCTCTCATTTTTAAAACAAAGCTTAGTATTGGTGTTTCTGATGAAACCTGACAAGCTGAAGATGTTGAGTACATTCCCAAGGGCTCACCACTGGACTGTTGCACTTCCTTTTCCAAAGTACTGCCCTGTTTTTCAACTTGGTCTCACAACACAAGATTTTGGAACAGTTAGTTGGGTTCCCTCCTTCACTTCCCCCGCTTCTCTACTCATTCACTTTTTTCCATGCTTTCTGTAAATGGCAAAAGTGGGGAAAACAGAGATGAACCACCTTACTGCTATAAGATACCTCTCTCCCCAAAGCCCAAATAAATTCTCATGCTTATTTAGATAGGAAATAAATAATCCCATGAGAACATCCAGTTTTGAAAAGAGGCATTTCAAAGACTAAATTGTTAAGTGGGTTGTAACCTATTTTAAGTATCATAGAATACCAGGTTGGAAGGGACCTCAAGGATCATCTGGTCCAACCTTTCTAGGCAAGAGCACAATCTAGACAAGATGGCCCAGCACCATGTCCAGCTGAGTCTTAAACATGTTCAGTGTAGTGGAGTCAACCACTTCCCTGGGGAGATTATTCCAATGATTGACTGTTCTCATTGTGAAAAATTTTCCTCTCGTGTCCAACTGGAATCTCCCTGGGAGTAACTTGTACCCGTTACCCCTTGTCCTCACCATGGGACTCCTTTACTTCTTGTAAAATGGCCGTCTCCATCTTCTTTGTAGCTCCCCTTTAAGTACTGGTACATGGTGATGAGATCACCTCTAAGCCTCCTTTTCTCAAGGCTGAACAAACCCAGCTCTCAGCCTGTCCTCATACAGCAGGCTTCCCAGACCCTTGATCATCTTGGTGGCCCTTCTCTGGACTCCCTCCAGCCTGTCCACGTCTTTTTTGTATAACTGGGACCAGAACTGTACACAGTATTCCAGGTGTGGCCTGACAAGCGCTGAGTAGAGTGGGATAATGACTTCTTCATCTCTGCTGGTGGTGCCCTTTTGGATGCAACCCAGCATCCTGTTGGCCTTCTTGGCTGCAGCAGCACACTGCTCACTCATGTTGAGCTTCCTGTCCACCAGGACCCCCAGGTCCCTTTCCACGGAGCTGCTCTCCAGCCAGGTGGATCCCAGTCTGTGCTGCACTCCTGGGTTATGTTTTCCCAGGTGCAAGACCTTACACTTGTCCTTGTTAAACTTCATAAGGTAAATTCATCTTCAGAACTTTGAACTTGACCTAGCATTAACTCGTCCAAACAAGCCAACCATTTTCACTTCAGCTGAAAGCACGAAGTCATCTCTGAAAAGAACGACTCCCATTATAGCACTCCAAATAGCTTTACAGGTGTTTCTTAGAGGAGGCCAGAACTTTCCTTCAGGTGACACTAAATTATGCAAAGGTGGGCTCAGATCATGGTCAGACTGAAGGTCAAGGAAGAGTTAAACTGGTACAAAATGCTGGTCAGGAGAGCTGCTTCCAACCCCACCCCCTCATTCACAGAAACTGAGCCTTGAGCCTCAATGTTTTCACAACATACCCAGACTTTATTTTGTTGAACATTCATGAGCAGAGGAACTACAATCATTCAGTTTCCCACTCATTCATATTTTGTGGTTGACATTTTTAGTGTTTAAAAGGTACGCCTCTGGCTGAAGCCTTTTGCACAGGCAAGGCACTTTTGTGTTCTGTCTAGAAGACAACATATCTGTGCACACTTTCAAGTTCTGCTGAAATTACTTGATGCAAAGATTAAGGGAATGCTGTCCGTCAGTCCACAAATGTGCAAATTTTATTTTTATTATGAAACCAGGCTAAATGCACTTATGAGTCTGTCCTCTTGAACACAGGACCCTGACACATACAACGCATCTACCAGGCTTAAATGAATGGATATGCAAAGATAAGTGCTATTTAAGGTCTGATGTGGTTCCTCCTTGCCATTACCTAGCCATGGAATTACAGGACCCACAGAATTCAGAGGTACCTCAAAAAGCCTTATTTCAGACTATTTATAGGCTCAAACCTTGCAGTAATGGTTACACTGTGAACCTAAGTAGCAACAATCACAGATGAAGTCATTCTAGATATGGTCCTATACCTTTCTATGCATCATCCTAGTATTTTCAATGCTATGTAGTCAAATATTCATTCTCATCACTCAAAGGTCTAGAATGAGGATGCAATAAAACCAAAATACAATTATGAAAGAATTTGAGGGGTAAAGGTTTTAATCTAATGTCAAAATATCCAATATTTGCATCAAGCAGTAGAACAGATGGCCCAGAAACTACTTTTTCTGGCTTTCTCCTAGCAGCCCACAACCCCTGGCCCTATGCTACACTACACTACCTTACCACTGAACAACAGAGGTGCAAGGACTGCATGTTAAAGCAGGAGAGAATAGCCACAAGAATCTGATGGGGAACCTGATGACAGTACATGATCAAAACATTCATGAAATGATTAAACTTTTAGGCTAACTTTCAAAATGTGTGTTCAAGGACAAGTCACACAGGTTGTTCTTGCCTAAGACAGGTATTTCAGCTACCAACCGTACAGGTTAAACAAGTAGAAAATACTTCTTTCTCTCTATCTACTGGCTTTTCCATTACTCTCTCACCAGTGTATATTTTAAATGAACTCATAGTACTAAAACGGATTCCTTAATGTGGTGAAATAATATGAACAATAATGCACATAAGTTTCTCTGCTAGGAAAGTTGCCTCCAGTGCAACCATTTGAATGCTCAAATTGGCAATAGACACAGTGCTTATTTTCCAGTGGCATCACGCCCACTCCTTGAATTCACTAAGAAAGCAAAGATTTAAAAAAACCAAAACTGTCAGAATCAATATCACAAATTAGCAATTCCCTATCTGATAGGGAATCTTTCAACTGAGTACAAGTACTTCAGACTAAGCTATTACCTTGAAAGGGCTAAGCATAGCAAGCCTCCTGGTATCACATTCCAAGCAACATGACCATCGTGTAATCTGCTAATACAGTGCAACAGGCCAATTGGGGTTTCCAAATCACTTTCAGACTTGTTCCCGTGCACAACACTACTCCTCTCTAAGCACTTTAATGAAAATCTGAATATTTCTGATGGAAAAGACGTGCACTGTTTTGTGGCTGATATTCATAGGACTTCTCATGTTATTCTGGACTCCAGTCCCTGCCTCTAAGCTCTTAATTGCAAATGACAGTACTGCTGGGGAAAGTACATCTTTGGAAATGCCAGACTGGAAAACCCTAGGGTTTTATGGAAAAATATTTTTCCTATTTGCATACTAGCCGGTCTTCAGCAAGCATGTGCACAGACCACTGTGCATCACTCTCCTCAGTATTGTCTACATATATTTTAGGATCTTACCCTGGGTCTAAAATAGCAAGGATACTTCAAGTACAAGTTTAAAAGGAACAAAGAGCAAAATAAAGCCCCTTATGCAAGGCCTCAAACAAAAAAAATCCATTTTTCTTTAGAGTGTATTAGCATAATGACAAGACCTTACTTTTGTTAAGCTGAAAAGTCTTCTATTGGTTACACAGGGAAACTCACAGAGGAGTCCAACTCAGACGTACGAATTCCAAGTACCCAGGGAAATAACACAGGCCTTAGTATCACCACTGGCAGTCTCCAGTAAAATGCAAACTAGACTGGGGGGGAGGGAGACTACAGACCCCTGCCCTCCACTGAAAACCAACTAAAACAACAATTCTTCCACTTTTTCCATTTATTTCACTAGTCACTGTGCTTCAGTCTTGGATGAACCACTGAGGTAGGGCAGTATTAACACAGCTAATCCACCTCATCCAAAAATTGAGAGGAGTATACCCACACACACAGTAAGCCATCACAAAGCTGCTCTGTGCCAAGCTTCTTGCTTCTCCATTTTCATAGCCTCAATGGAGAAGGAAGGAACCGAGACAACGACTGTTATAAAAAAATGTTACTGCATCTTTGTGGAGAGAAAGATCCAGGCAAAAGCACCGCCTTTTATTTATGGTTTAAGTTTGCTATGTACCTTTCCACAAAGAAATAACAGAACTCCTGCCCGGAGATCTTACCCTCTATTTAGACAAACATAGGGATGAAGGTTGTGGGATGTAAGAAAATGCAAAGATGCAAGCTGTTGACTGTTCAATAATGTAACACAGGTTTTCGTTCTCCTTGTGTGTATACTTTTGAAACACAGGTCAGAGCCAAATAGTCAGTGTAAGAGTAAATAACAATCTGTATCATTTATAATGAGACCCCTATGTTATTTCTCTGCTGTTATTGTGTGTCTGCAAAACTAGTTTGCTCCAATGGCATTTTCTCTTCACGTGGCACAAGATTTGTTATTTAACCACCTTTCCTTTCCAAGGCTGCAGCGAGAGGAGGGAGCAAACGTATATCATTCCTCCATTTCTTCGTATAAAGATTTTTGCTGTGGTGTGAATTTTCTTTAAAATAATGTTCAAAAATAATTTCCACTGTTCCTGTAGCTCTACTTAAGCATATATCCCAGCATACAGCAACTTTAGAGCAAACTTCTACAATGTGTCAACTTCAGTACAATTTTTATAATAGGCTCAAAAAAAACCTTAAGAGAAAGTAGCAAATGAAAGGCTTTTACACAGCCACAATCCCATTTCATTGCACTTGCATTCCTCCCATCATCATTCCACATTATCTAGTTTTACTGAAATATTCCTCAATTTTCTCTGTTGGCCCCTGCTTTTATCCGGAGCTTTTCTGGATAAAAATCTCCGCTGTTCCTGAGTGAACAGATACCCCCTCCCACCCAACCACATACATCACCAAAGGAATCATCCCCTTGATTGCCCTAATGGTACATTAGCAGTTAAAAATATATATATTCTACCACTTAAGCTTGCCTGCCTGGAAGAGCAGATGATGCCCACTCCAACAGCTTTTCTGTGCTTAGATCCCCCCATCCATTTCAATGCAAATTCCCCACAGAGAACGACTACAAAGACTGGGCTCCTGCAAACATTTATAGCATAATTCAACATGGTTAATGAAGTAACCATGACACAAACCAGAAAGAATACCAGTGAAATATGTCAGGCCTTAGCCACATGAATAGAAATTAATATATACACTTAGATATTATCTAAAACATAAAACAACTACAGACTCTGCATTAGTAAGTAGTACAGCTGTAACAACACAAAAACAAAAAAAACCACCCTTGGATCCTGAAAGGTAAAGAAGCGTAACAGACAGCTACACAAATAGTAGAAAAGCTACTGTTAACTTAATTTCAGGAAAAAAAAAAAAAACACACTAGTGTGGAAAATCAGCACAGGTGACCTAATTTACAGTGCAGTTTATCTGGAGTAGATATGCTGAGGTGCAATCTACCTCAGTACTATCAGAAAGAAAAAAGTTAAGCTTCAGGTTAAATGCCATCAATAAAAAAAAAATATTACAGCAACTGAAGGAAATTTAATTCCATGAAAGGTACCCAAGTCTGAGAATGGTACCCAAGTCTGAGAATGGTACCCAAGTCTGAGAATGGTACCCATCTTTTAACTTCCCATCATCAGTTTTACACAATGCCTGAGAGGTAAGTATCTAGTATTGGGTGCTCATCAGTGCACACACTAGCAATTTCAAGCCATTTTGCCTACAAAAACAAGATTTCAGAGCTATAGTCATTCTTTTTTACAAGCATTTGGTATCTTTATCACTTTATGATTTAACATTAAAAAGGGTATATGAGGCATCTAGTGATTTAAAAGACGATTTTCTTCCTCACAGTAAGATCTTTTAAAATATGCTTCGGTGTTCCTATTACCTTGTTTCAGTCACTATACACTGGGAAACTGATAGAAATGAACCTAACAATCTAATACTCTCATTACTACATAAAGTCATACTGTAAACCACTACTCATATCCTTGCTGTTCCAAAAGCAATACTCGAATCATAATGTGTGAAGTGAATTACATTAGTTCCCTAATTAGATATTCTTTTCCCATTACCCAAAAAATTGGTATTTGATGCAATGGAAGTGTGCACAACACGTTATTAATCACTGTCAACAATGTGAAAGGTTGCAAAGATAACTACTCATCATTATAGAATCTGGGCAGGTGGCCAAAAGGGAAAAAAACCATGGATATTAAGTTATCATCAATGGTTATGAATAGTCGTTGGCTTCCAAAGTTCAACACTCAAACATCTGACATACTGCCTAGATCTGCCTCATGAAAGCCTTGGTTTCAAAAGGCTTTAGCTGCACGATGTTCTCCGTTAACAGAGCATATGTGGCAACGCATTATGACTGACAACGTGCTTGGACTGTAGACACACGATAGTTAAGATATTGGAGTCTAAGACTTGATTTTGAACAATTTGCTGAAGTGCACGGTCATGTTTTCCTCTCAGGCATTAAGGATGAAACTAAGCTATTAAACAGTCACGATGTTGTTTTATGTTATCTTTGACATTATCTGCAAAGGAGAAGACACTATATTACAAATAAAAGCAAACAGTCTTCATCCAGCCATTAAATAGAAATCAAGATTGACGGTTTTAATTCTTGAGATGCCACAAAAAACGTAAGTTGGAATCCACATTCTAGTCTAGTAAGAATGGATATAAGAATAGAAATTAACTTTCATAATGTAAAAAGCACTCTAGATTAGTAGTCTTAGTTGGCAACAAAAGATATCGTTAAAGTTCATTTTAGGAATTGACTTGCAGTAGAGTAACATCAGCATACTATTCTCTTTCAGAATAAAAATCAGCCATTCCAAACTCCCAAAAGAATTTCGGCATGGTATCCGGACATCCTTTACGTTTGCTAAAAACACATGCAAGCTTTAAGGAAACATAATTACATCCTGTTGTATCCTCCAAGGACCACGCTAACAGTCTTTGTATTGCCTCTCTTCAGAAGGCACATCCCCAACTGGTCAGCTAGGGCAGCAGTTACAATACACTCTGGAGCACTTCATGCAGCGTGAGGTTGTTAATAGCATATATTGAGGTTCATCAGGGATGGGGGGGTTGTCTTCCTGAATTCAGCATGCATTGTGGCAAGGACAAAGGGACTATTTCCCTTGTCCTCTGTTTAGGGAAATTGCTCAATCTTGACTGGTTTCCCAGGACCCCAGAAGCAGATGCAAGCCTGATAAACTACTAGGTAAGTGAAGTAAAACATCTACGAGCGTTAACAGTGGCACACATTCTACTTGCCAAGGCTGAGAGAATAGACTGTCCTCCTCGACCCATTCATAGAATCATAGAATCGTTAAGGTTGGAAAAGACCTTTAAGATAATTGAGTCCAACCATTAACCCAGTACTGCCAAGTCCACCACTAAACCATGTCCCTAAGCACCACGTCTACCCGTCTTTTAAATACCTCCAGGGATGGGGACTCAACCACTGCCCTGGGCAGCCTGTGCCAGGGCCTGACCACCCTTTCAGTGAACAAGTTTTTCCTAATATCCAGCCTAAACTTCCCCTGGCGCAGCCTGAAGCCGTTTCCTCTTGTCCTATCGCTTGTTACTTGGGAGAAGAGACCGACCCCCACCTTGCTACAGCCTCCTTTCAGGTAGTTGTAGAGAGCAATAAGGTCTCCCCTCAGCCTCCTCTGCTCCAGGCTAAACAACCCCAGCTCCCTCAGCTGCTCCTCATAAGACTTGTGCTCCAGACCCTTCACCAGCCTCGTTGCCTGTCTTTGGACAGGCTCCAGCACCTCCATGTCCTTCTTGTAGGGAGGGGCCCAAAACTGAACACAGTACTCGACGTGCAGCCTCACCAGTGCCCAGTACAGGGGCACCATCACCTCCCTGGTCCTGCTGGCCACGCTATTCTTGATACAGGCCAGGATGCCATTGGCCGCCTTGGCCACCTGAGCACACTGCTGGCTCATGTTCATGTGGCTGTCAGCCAACACCCCCAGGTCCTTTTCCCCTGGGCAGCTCTCCAGCCGCTCTTCCCCCAGCCTGTAGCATTGCATGGGGTTGTTGTGACCCAAGTGCAGGACGTGGCACTGAGCCTTGTTGAACCTCATACAGTTGGCCCCGGTCCAACGATCCAGCCTGTCCAGATCCCTCTCTAGGGCCTTCCTACCCTCCTACTACTTCCCTAGTTTAGACTCTCCCACTCAGACAAGATCCACTGCAAAAAAAGAAAAATAACTTCTCTGCTCTGAATATTTGAAGTGCACCTAGTGAAAAGGCTTCCTATAGAAGCTGCAATTGTAACCGCTACTGTAGTTCATAGAAGCAGGATGCGAGAGACCTTTACACTACTGCCCCATCCAAAATCATGAAACCTATGAAATAAATTAGCTTTGAAGGCACCTAGTAAGATAAGCTAATTAGCATGGTTTAATTGGTTTATACATGCACCTCTTCAGAGACATTCAAAACATCTCGGACCAAAGCCTTGATCATAAAGAAGTCCTTCTGCACTTCTTAGTCACTAGCTTTTATTGCACAGCAAACGTTATTAGTCATGGTACATCACCTTAAGGCAGGAGAAATGAAAGGGAAGGGAGAAGGAGGGAGGGAGAGCGGTTACTGTTTCATCATCTTTGGCAACGCGTACAACTGATGCAGATTAGAGAAAGCCGTTTGGCTGTCCTTGCTCCCCAAGAGCACAGGGCAGCGCAAGAGCGGGCTCACCTCCGTTTCTGCACAGACCTCTGGTTCTGCGGGACATTCCTCTCAACGCATCCATCGCCCAGTCGCTATCTTCAGAATGTATCAAAACTTCGTACAGACAGGAACTGTCTGTACTTCAATACACAAACGAAAAGCCACCTATGGAAGAGTAAGTCATTTGCAGACTATATAGAGAGTATTTGTTTGGTTGGGTTTTTTTAGAAATAAAGACAAGCATCTACTTCAATTTTTAAGCAATTTCCTCATATGAGGTGAATGCTTGCGTTATATTTGCTTTCGTGTTGCTTACCTCATGTTCCAGTCTGCAAGACTAGAACAAGTATTTCTCATCATTCCTAAAGAGTATCCATTTCTAATTTCCATTTTACTTATAGCAACAAAAACCCAAACAAAAAAAAAAAAAACAAGCACTGCAAAAGCTTGCAGGAACAAGAGGAGAAGCAAGAACAAGCCACAGTTCTCCACCTTCCCATCCTCCATCACCTTCCCATTCTCCCTTATCCTGAGATCAACTGAAGACCTTGGAGCCACACTGCCTAAAAGCCACAAGGGGCTACGCTGCCAGCCGGATTCATTTGAAAATAATCCCTCGCCCCAAGGAAGAAAAAAAAAATTATCTTAATCCAAGGGGAATCCAATACGGGGGGCTGTGTGTGTCAGGTATACTCACCCATGTAGGGCAACACCGAAGGAGCCATCCAAAGGACATGTTAGCCCTTGAAATGCAAATCTGCAGCCTCAAGGCAGCAGCAGACCGAGCAGTCCAACACATGATACACACACTCAGGTTCTTAAAGGGTTTTTTGTTTGTTTGAACTTTTTAGTAAAGCTCCAGGGATGCCTCTTGCTATTGGAACATGCACAGGTTGGGCCAATTACTACAACCCGACTGCAGCGCTTGCTAATTCAGATCCTGCAATACCATTGCAGAGGGCAAGGGAGCTAGGTTTTTCTTTTACACCTCAGCACCTTACATGCTCCTCCTGAACCAAAGAGCTACATCTTTCCTCCTATTATTTCCAATTTCCAGAAGCTAATATTCTACTCTATAAAGAGATACGCTCATACACACACACACAAAAAAATCTAATAGCTACATCTACAAGCTGAAAGTGTATTACCTGCAAGTCAGATAAAGATAGAAGACTATCAACCAGACATTGCGTTTATGCCATTATTGATTACAATGTATGCTAAGAAACCTGAATTTTCTGCTAACGTCACTCAACTCTGTCATTTGGAGGTCACAAAATACTTTGCAAAGTGAGTATTACCCCATGTTATAGATAGGAGAGACCAAGAGGCAGAAGTCTCTCACATTATCTTATGAACTCCCCCCACAAAAACATATTGTGGGCTAGGAGAGCGAGAAGAACTATGTAGATTTGTATTTGACACCTTATCTTTCAACAATATTGCCTCACATGAGCATCACATGAGCAACAGTTACGACACTATCATTATGCAGTACGTATCTTCTGGCTCATTTTGGTTCTGTCAAAGCATTAAACACCTTCACTTCAGATTCAGCCGCTGTAAATACAATGCATGGTATCAGACCACCCACCATCAAGATGTGAAGTTCCAGGCTCTTACGAAAGCAATTATCTGCCTATCTAGAAAGACCCTTGTCTGTACACGCTTCCATCTGTTTTAGCGCTTCAATCTGCTGTACTGCACTCAGAGTTCATAGGTAGTTTATACAAGGTGAAAAATCTCCCCCACGCTCAACTTTCATCCTCTGCCAGCTGGTCTATTATGTCATATCATTTGAGTTTTAAAAGGAGGCATCCATGTATTTATTTTTCCCACCTGATAAATATTTATGAAGATTTTATTCCAGTCCTAACACATACATACTGTAACTAATCTTCCTTTTATTTAGTCAAGCATCTTAAAGGAAAGAGAGTTTGAAGACAGCTATTCCTACTGCCGAGCTTGAGCTCCAGAAGTCAGCGTATTAAGTGAAATGATGCAGGTTTGGAAGGCAAATTAAAAAACCCAACTAACAACAACAACAAACCAGCACATGAGATTAACATGAGTTTTGCAACAATGGAGTGCAGCAAGTACTTAACACCTGCAAAAATTAAATGTTTGAAAGAAAGATCTCTTGTGGTGTTTGGTGATGGTTCTCCCATTCACTAGGATGTGAGTTATCAGCCTAAATGACATTAAAGCACTATTTTATGCAACTAACAGATAGCTGAGGCAGCTTTCACTCATTTCTAATATCTTATATTGATTTTGATCAAGGCTGATAGGGAAAGGACACTGTTCTTTCAATAACTGAACTAGCACTGTCTGGTTTTTGGTTGGTTGTTTTAACATTAATGTTTTGGACCAATGGAACAATAACAGAACTGAAGCCCAGTTCCTGCCCATCTCACAGAAAATCTAACTACAATCCAACTCGCCTTATCCAAAGTCTGCAATTCTGTGATCTCTCTAGTTTCTAACCTCTCTTATTTGTACTGTGTTCATAGGATTTGCTTAGAAATTTTGAACATCACAGTACTAAATTCAAGACATTTAAAAAATTCATTACCTTGTTTGACATAATACAGCAAAAAAAAAAAAAAAAAAAATCATCGACAAAACCAAGTCATTTAAATTGGAAAAATTCAAAGAGAAACACTCAAGTAACATAGGCAATTCCATCTGCTTTGTTACAGTTTTGGAGTAGTCACATCAGATGCATGTTGTTTATCCAAAACAAAGCCTCCCGAGTTACTGAAGATCCGATAGTCACTGCTGTCATCACAATGAAGAACTGAAAGACTTTAGAAAATAAACTGCAAGCTGAATGCTTGCAGCACATAGAGTTCTAGTATTCCACCTATAAATGAGGTTTTTCATAACAAGCTTACCTTATCTCTATCGATTTCTCAACTTACTCTATCAGATCTCTGAAGCTACTCCCCTGCCCCTCAGCTCCCTTGAATACAACTCCTTTTTTACTGCAGAACACTTGAAAAATAGCTACACAAGTCTGAGTACATATTTATTACCATCAGTGTGCGATAGCCTCAAGAGACATCCACGCATCATATTGTGTTAGCAAGAAAAGGAATCAGCGTCTTCAATACCGTGCTGTTTTTTCCTAATGCTGCAAGGACAAGCTAATATCTAAGCCAGATCATTCCTTCCTAAAGGACGAATGACAGTCTTCTGTAAAGGAAAAAACCAAAGACCATCCTCTCACCGACGTCTACTGCCATGGGAACGTTGCAAGAGCCTCTCAGCAGACTCCCAGAGGCAGGTCTGGTTCCCATCAGAAGCTGCAGTAAGCCCCTGAGGAACGGGAGAAAGGTCTAGGTATCTACCCTGGCTCCATCTCCCCTATAACACTATACGCATGCTATTTCCACCTCGGATTATGGTTCTCCGTCATATCCTGCCTCTGGGTTACTTTGCATCACCAGAAAAAGAGCAGAGATGGAGTGAACTGTCCGAGGGGCAAAACGCTCGGTGCAAGAAAAGGCAAGAAACTCACAAGTGTAAGATCCCCTCCAGTTTTTCTCTGCAAAGAAAAGGGAAATTATTACTTGATCTAGAAAACAAAGAATAGCAAGATACTGCACTACGAGGGGATTTCAGGCTGGGCGAATAAGTTAAGAGAATTTAGTCCAGCAGTCTCCTACCAGTTATTTTAGAGTTAGACCAAGATAACGTTGAACAATTCCAGAAGAAAAATATCAGCTTTTATCTGTAACGCATCTATTTTACTACCAGGTTGTTACGTTCTAAATATTCCTTTTAGCAATCCTTTGAAAATAATAAATGAACTTGAAAGCATGCATAGACATATGATGCTTTTCAAAGAGAAACATGTAGCTAGGAAACACACATATTTCTCACACTCACTAAAAGCTCCTTCATCTGCACTGAAACCCATCATAGAGCCACAAACCGAACCAGTAAATACACTTTAAGTTGCCTGTAGTACTGGATATACACCTTAACACAGAAATCTGATTTCTTTTGCTAAAGAATATACAATAGCTTTACTGCTACTGGAAGTTGTCACTAGTATTTGTTTCTTAAAGTTGTTATGAATTGCTGTAGTATGCAAGCATAAATAAATCTTAACCACAACTGTCAAACTAGACTATAATCAAGGAGAAAAAACCCTCACACTCAGTGCCTAAAAATAAATACTGACAAATGCACGTCCGTCTCTCCCTAATGCCTCCTTTCCTGAAAGACCCTTGAGGTACTCTTAGCTTTGCAACATGCCCTAAAATTAGTAAATAAGTCAGAATTATCACAGAGACTATTTCCTTTATGCTCCTTCCCCCTTTTTCCCATTCCCTTTCCTACCACTCCCTTCACCAGGAATATCAAAATAGATAGCGGACCTCAGGGATATCAAATTTGCTTCCAGGCGCAGACATCGTGAGAGGCAGTATCTGACTCTCCAATATGAATTTCCCAGCTATTTAGGTTTCGAAGAATTTAATATCACGGCCCACACTTTATTCCATACGACAATTACTCCAAAGCCAGAGGCTACCCATTTGCATAATAACGAACATTTTTCTAAAGAGGTGTGCGGGAAACTACAGGCTTATGAGTTCTAGTGTATATTATCTGAAAGTCACACTTGCTTTATAAAAATAATTAAAAATACAACCCCTAATGTTTACTTACTTGTACGTTTTATGTAACAGACTGAGCAACACCTGTTAAATGAATGAAACCACATAGGACTAATTCTTGCAATACTGAGTCGCTTGAAGAAATTCAGTAATTTACATTGGACTGTTCACATATATAAGGATCGCAGGAGCGGGCTGGCTTCTGAAGCTGTGCGTCAGGGGAAATGCATTCTATGGCTCAGAAAACACGGGTTTACTACACCTCAATCACAGAAAGAATGAGGGAAATACAGCCATTTCTGCTAAATCACTGTGAAAGAAGGGAAGGAGAGATGAGGTGCATTTCACACCTGAAGAAACATTTCCAAGAACACTTTGGAATCTGACAAGTCAGAGGTAAATTTTTTTACAATCTAACCAGCAACAGAAGAAAATTTCTTATTAGATGGGGATTTTTCCATAAGGTCCTATAGCCTATGTTTGATACAAACGTAGCAGGCTTTTCCTTTGCAACATCAGAAATTCACTTTATTTTGAAGCAAGTGTTCTTTATACTGTAAGGAATATGCGCTATACTACACAGCACTTACCTGTATTTACTGCTTGAGCCTTTTGGTTTCGTTACCTTTGAAATTAGATTGATGAAGGAAGCTGTTAGTGTCTTAGCTATCAAATCCTCATTTACACCGCAGGATGTGCAAAACTCAAGTAACAGGCTCACTAAAGCACTGAGACACAGCTGCGGCACCGGAGCTTTCACTCTTCAGCCCACGCTCATGTTCACCAGCCCCAGACAAGGAGACCCAGAGCCACCTCGAGAAGCCAGCATTTGGTGCAGGATACCACCTCTCCACGCAATCCACTGCTGACTGGAGATTTTCCACAGAATCAAGGTGCCTGGCTGAATTTTAAAATATCCCAGCTAATTTATGACCATTAATACTTCTAGCCATCCAAGATAAGAATGACAATCATATCTAAGGTCTTAAGGTTTAAAGCCTGTTGTCAGCAGCAGCTCGAGGAAGGGCTGGATTTCGTCCCTACACATGAGGCAACCAGCTGAGGCATCATATTGTTGGGTTTCTCTCCAGCTCTGAAACATCAGGTATTGATCAGTGCCACAGGCAGTACAGAATACCAGACAGGCTGTTGTAGGATTTGTCCAAGCAGATCACACTAGTGTATTCTTAATCTACCATCAGAGAAGGGGCGGGGGGGGGGGGAAGCCAGTTTAAAGCTAGATGCTATGTAGATACACACATACGCAAGCAGGGAAGCTCTTGGAGGCAAGAGCAGCGTTAGGGGTGTCTTATATGAAGTACTCATCAGCATTAACCCTCAATCCCTTGGGACTGGAAATAATCAACTCTTCCATATTGTCCAACACAGTTTCAGCATAGAGAAATAATTTCTACCTGATTTTGTACAGTTCCATTTCAAATTACATCTGTGATTATCTATTATCTACTGGGTGAATACTCTTCCACACAAGCATTTTCAGAGGCACACTTTCCAGGAATAAACCTAGAAGAACAGTTAAGAAGAATTTTTCTGCTTTTTTGCATGTGTGTTGGGGGGATGGGAGGTGGTGTCAGGCTTTCCTGAATATAACATAATTCATCCCCATGCTCTATTTTTAGTTAAGATAAAGGTCCAGAATGGGGCACTCTGCTAAAACAGTGCCATCAGCAAGTTTGGAAAAGGTGTTATAAACATTTTTAACAGAGACTTCCAGAGTCCTGTCCTTCGCAGTGTAACGTTTCACTCGTAATTATTCCATCAATACCCAGCCACAACACAAGTAGCAGTTGTTTATGAATCTCATTGCCCACTTGGTTGCATCTCCTGATCAACTTTACTTCCTTCCTCTACCAGAGGCTTTAAGTCGCTATATAAGAGCAAAGCCAATGGGGTCCTTCAGCACTTAACCCACCCGTAAGATCAGAATTTTCAAAGCACACCCAAAAGATGTGGAAAGGTATGCTACATTGCCTTGCAATGCCACTGTGCTTCTACATGGGTATTTTTTACATCCTTAGAACTTCAGATAACTTTGTCTTGGCTAAAGAGTTTGTTTCTAAGATAACCAACTTCACTTGAGATGAGGAAAAGATACAGGTGACCCAGTGACTACAGGACTTCTGTTCATTATTTTTTTTTTTCATTGAGCAAGAATAAAAAGTGTTGTGTTGGATAAACCAAACTCACTTGGATAGCTGAATTTAGCATTCTCATTCCAAGAGAGGATAGAAATGTGCCAATACAGCTGCTCTGGAATAATCCAACACGGAGAAACTTTTTAAAGCTAGATTTACACTGATTTACATGTCATTCAACAGAAACGGCACAACTGAGCAATATGAACAACTAACAGATATGAGATAGCTGCTCCTGATCAGGCAAAAAAAAAAAAAAAAAATCAGGATTTGAACTTGGTTATCTACACTGAGGTCTCCCCTTCCAACGATATCGGATAATTAACATCATCTAGGATATCTTGGGATGGACTCCTTCAGGGACAACTGCCTGGAAGGAGGCTCCAGAACGTTAACAAAAAAAAAATTATACCCAGTAACGAAGATTGAATAGGTTGTGACCTTGTTGCAAAAAGTAGCCACACTCACTGGGAGGGAAAAACCAGTTTCATATCAAGTATTTACCACGAAGTTTAATTCCAATCACAGACAGAAAAAAATATAATTTAAAATGAATCAGGTTCACAAGCAGCGATTATGACAAAGTATGCAGGAATGAGTCCATATAAACCAATCTGGATACTCTTCTGTGAGATGGAAGAATGCAGATCAAAGCTTCATTTAAATCAATGTTATGCTTCACATATCCCATGTAGACACCTACATCACTAAGATACAAGTGGAAGTCACTGCTGTCCCTTCCCGTTTTGCAGTGGTGTTGTAAACTTAGTCTTATTTTCAGGCTTTGTATGCCAGCACTCCTAATCCCCGAACATGAACAGATGTGCTTCGGTTCAACTTGAAACGAAGTTGGCTTTTCATTTTTCAGTCGGATCACTGAACGTCAGATACAAAAAAGCTGCCTGCACGGCCATAGAAGTGCTCAACTCGGAAGTCTTAATGTTAAGCTGACCACCAACAGGAACAGAAATAATCCAGCACACCTCCCTTACAAATCCCATCCATTTGTTTTAGGAGCCATATATATAAATGCTTAACAAGTCAGAGCATATGTACATATGCTGTATACTGTTTACTCACTTCCATGCAGCAAAACAGAGGTAAAACCCAACAACTTGTGCAAGTATTGCAAGAAACCACACACAAGCTTTTTTCATTCTACAGTAACACAGACTTGGGGAAAAAGGATAGGGCAAAAAGATTAAAAACTCAGCATTACACTCGAGTCAATTCTAGATGAGACTATACCACGGAGACCTCAAGTGCATGAAGTTCACCGCTCGCGGTCTAATCTTCAATTGGTCTACATCACCACAGACCCGTTGTAGCGCATCCTAACGTAAATTACACAAGTGAGGGGGGTGGGGGGGGGGAATCAAACCCCAATTTTAAAAAAGCTGGCAAAATTCTTTTAACTAGACTAATTTTACAACAGGCATCAGCTCAACAGGCAAGATTCTCTGTTTACCTTATATAAATATTTTGGACAATCCCTGCTTCTTCAGACCAGAGTCTGAGTGGGAGAGGACTAGCAATAATGAAATCACACCCTCTCATACAAGTCTCATTAAAACCATTACAGAAAGAACTTTTAACAGAAAACAGAAGAAAAATAAGAACAGAATACCTTGGAATAATCATCCAGGTTCAAATCTGCATCGCTGAAATGAAGAGAACTACCTGTTTCTTTGAGCCAATTTCTTAACAAAGAGTGGTTTGAAATAGTCACAGACAGCACACCCACAAAACGGGTTTCAGGAGCATCTAAAAATCAGGAAACTTGTGACCTTAAAGCAGAAGCCGAGCCTCAGACAGATCACCAAGGCCCATCCATGTAAAGTAAGTCTCCCAAATCTGACTCTGTGAATGTCAGGTGTAAAGTCGATTTATTAACAATCTTAATTACAAGAATAAAAACATAAACCCCATAGCTGGGAACTAAAATCTTACAGAGATTGTTATGTTCACGGAAGGTTTTAAATATTTGCAAAATGAAGGAGAGGTTATGACGTTTTCTCAGTTCTCTTACTTGGTGGATTTTTATTGCATTTCTTTTTCCATAAAAGCCCAGTTAGTTATGTTATCAAAACACCGCATAGCAGCTTCTTGTAATTTCATAAGGTAAGCCTTGCTGCAATTTATAAGTGGTTCTACTCGAGTGCTTTCACACTGGCTCAACAGCACAGCACCTATCAACTGCGTTAATGCCTCAGCACAAAAATCTACTAATAAATACAGTACTCAGCCAACATTACCCCACTTTAAACAACACGAGTTCTCAGTATGAGAAGGTCAATACATGCGAGACCACTTCTGCTCTTTAAACTGCCTTTGATAGAAAGGTAGCAGCAAAGCATCCTCAAGCAAATCTGTAAAAGTATCAATAATAACCCAGGAAAAACATAACACAAACCAGAGAGAACGCTATATAGCATATGGCTTCAGTCATGTGTATCGTGATGACTGTTTCAAGAAAAACGAGAGAGAAGACGCCCCATGAAAAAGTGTTAGTCTGCCTTTAACACTATAAAACTGCAACTCGCACATTCTTCATTCAAAAAAAAAAAAAAAAGAGATGAGGAAGTTTTCTATCACGTAGAAAGACAGAAAAAAAAACCTCACCCTACTGGAAGACGACCATCAGTTTGGCTTTACAAGGTCCAGTGTCAGATCCACTACGCACCTGCGGTAGCACGTCCGGGTAGCTTGAACTGACACTTCAAAGTCCAGGGTGACAATTTTTATGCAGTCAAAAAAAACCCCCACAAAGCCACACACAAAAGCAACCAACCGCCTATAAGCCTATGAGGTGCAATATTAGCGTGCTGCTTTCTGTACCGCTGATGACAAAGACAGTCCTTCCTAAAACCTACTCGCCTAAAACACCAGCTAGGCACAAATAAATCTCTGCTTCTCTTGTGATTTTCAGTTTTTATTAGAGCCAAAAGTTTAGTTAGACAACAGAGCACATATAAGCATAGAAAATGCACATTTACAGAGATCGTTGCAAAGTCTAAATTCATTTCACAATTACATTTTACTCGTCGTTCAACCAAAGAGGGTTCATTCAGGCAGAGCAGAAGACACTTCTGTCACTATTACACATACACATTTCTTTACCATGTCCCGCTGACTTAGAGCTACTAATCTGAATGATAAATCAGGAAGAGTGGGAATGAAGGATGGAAATACAATTGAAGAAATATTCCATTTCACTCCTCAGCAGAAAATGCATTTAATCAGAACACAGGGCAGTACTAAATTTTTCATGACACAGGATGATAGAAATATACCTAAGTAGATTATTTTAGCAGCAGTTTTTACCTGCTTTACAGTGATTTCCTCAAGTCTCCTCTTCAAGAAAAATCTGTTAATTTACTGGTCGTGAGCGATCATCCATTTTTGGTATCAAAACAATAACCTACACACAAACTCAACAAGTCTATAGCATCACCTATATTGCTCCTGTACGCAAACAATTTGTCGCCAAGGTCATATATTGGCATAAAGCCTGCTCACTTTATTCACATTAGTATTCATGTCAGGAGTCCTACTATCTTCAGTTGGTCCACTTACATGGTTGTTAAACCCGATCAAATTTTTCACTCAGATATTACAAGTTGCATGGAATTTGGCTATGTAATTCCCACTAGAGCCAACATAAGTTATGTAGATAGATGTGATGCTATCCCAAACATTTATACTAGAGCCCTCTTAAATTCAGCCTGGAAAGCTAACACAGTGATGAGTGAAAAGAACCTGCTTCTACTGATTTCAGCAATGTCAGACGCAGCCCAGTTTCTCGTTCTTGAAGATCAGCCAAAACAGAAAAAGCAAAACCTCATACCACTAAAAAATCAGCACAAATACTAAATCTTGTCTTGCTTTAATCAATATAGCTCCTAAGTAGAAACCTAGAAATACACTTCACTTACCGGGGGGGGGGGGCGGGGAAGGCAAATTAAGCTTTATTTCTACACCACAAATGCAAAGCTAGCTTTCTATTATTTTACTTGGGCAAGACATGCCAGATGTATCATTGATTGGTGTACATATACACACTGATTTCTTATTGCTTCAAAACACTAAACAATGGTTGATTTTATGTCCATAAAATATATTGTTATAAAAAGAAGAATGCACTTGCCCAATTTAAAATGAGCTTGGTTTTATTTCTTCCAGCACAAGCCTCATTTCCAATAACAAAAGTGTCTACTGATGATTAATTTTAATGGCCCTTGATCACATACCCACTTTTCCCAAAGAGAAATCTCAGAATTTTAAGCTTAAGAACACCGAAGTTTATATTACTGTTCAACTCCACAATAACTGAGTTGCATCAACATTTTTATTCCAAACTGATTTTTCCCAGTAAACATAAGTCTAAGCAAAGCTCTCGTCAGGAACCTTTCCCTGGAAAATTCAATAGGAAATGAAATGTAATACTCTATTAAGACTTGTTTTGCAAACAGAAGTGAGAGAGATCACCCAAGCATGCAGAGTCATTAAAATGGATCTTACATATATCATTATAAATTTAATAATCTCCATGACGGCCAGCGTTCAAGTTAAAATGAATGTCAGCAAAGCATGACCAATTGATGTTATCCCAGCTGCCACTGAGCCTCACTTGGGGTTATATTATACGTTCAGAGGCCCCATACTACATGTGCACCAAATACCCAGAGCCGGGAGCAGATGGGAGATGTAGGGTTCTATACCTATCAGCAAGGAGAGACAAACATAACTGCATATTCATTTCGGTGCATCAGAACAATTATAGCGTACTTTCGTGTCACAGGTCCCAAACGTTTTTCCCATCATACCCTATAGGCAGCATAATGTTGTATACTTAAGGAGAAAAAAGTATACTAGCAACCTCCAGAAATTAAGTCAATAGAAGGATTTTGTTTCAACCCTTATTGATTTACTTCAGTCCCAAAATGCTTCCTTGGAAAAAGCAGAAGGAAGACTTGGCAGCTTATCAGTTAATAGATCATGCTTGGTGCAATTGAAATATATTTAGGACTTCTATTTCGTTCCCCAAATAAGTGTTCCCTAAATGTCATTTCTCTCTAAGGAAACAGCTGCATTTTATCCAATTTCTGAAAGTTTTCCAGTCTGCTTAGATTTCTAATGGTGTGACAGGGGAACCACTTTTATTCTTCGGTGGACTTGGTGAAATTGCGACACAAACCTCCTTCTCCCTGAAATTAGACAGCGCTGCTGCACAGCAAAATAATAGCTGATGGTCAATTTTTTTTTTTCCAACTTGCTTTTCAACTGAAATAAAAATCATATGTAAAAGCTACAGGAAAAAGGAGCTCTCCACACAAAGCTGAACACGCAGTGTTTTCTGTCACCCACCAAATCTGCGTGGAAAACGATATAAATGATTTATACAGTAGAAACATGTCAAGTTTTACAGTTTGCTTGACTGGTGCCAAGTAAACAACTTTAAAGTCCCAATTGTTCACAAGCTACAGTTTCTCTGAGGCGGCAACTTCATTTAGGTCAACTTAATGCATCAATCCATTAGTATTAAATAATACAATACTACCTTGACACACAGAGCTTCCGCAAAGCACTTGTACCAAATAAGGTCCGCCAGCTGACATTAAGCACATTCCACTGGGCATTTTGTTTTGTTTCAAGTCAAAGTCACATCTGGAAACTACAGTGAAATGCGAACGCTGCCGTCAGGACAATGAGGATACTGACAAGTGTACACCACTTTCAGCAAATTTAATCACCAAATCCCAAACAAGCAATTTTTTTAACCTAATGATATCAATAAAAAAGTTAAAGTTACAATAAATCAATAATCTGACCGGACTCAGGAAGAGTCGGTATACTTCATTTACACTCTAAGTCTCTTCATCCACAACTATCCAAAATTCTGGAGACTTTCCCTTCTTTCACTCATATTACAGTTTTCCCTTCCCTCAGTTCTTTGCTCCATACATTGCAACAAGCCTGAAGAGAAAGACAAACTTTTTTTTTTTAAGATATAATCAGGAGACGATATCTACAGCTGGCTAAGCATAGCAAGCAGCAACCACAATTGATAAAAGAGTTATAAGGAGCTCTTCTGGCACTTGTATCTCATCCAGCAATTTAAGCAGAAAGTGCTTCCACCTTTTGTCACTTACCCTTTTTTGATCTTCCAGTCCATGTGTCACAGGCTTTCTTTTCTGATGTTGGCTGGATTCAGAGCCAGGTTCCATTTCCCAGCTACAAAGACTCTTCCGGCCTCTTTAAGCTTTCCCTAAAAATCCATAGTATGAACAACAACAAAAATCTAAAAAATAATAAAAAAAAGGCAAGAGAATTCCTTCAAACCTCGTCCATGTTTTTTATCATCCTTCTAAATTCTCGTTTGCCATCACCGCTCATTATCTTAACAAGCAGCCATTCTGTGAGCCTCTAGATCCTACTTCAGCTCAGGTGTAGGTTTCCATTGATGTGCCGTACAGAAGGATGACGGAGCTGAATCCAAACCCAGCAGTTTGTGCCACATTATTGCTCCATCAGCAGCCTTTTCAGTGCATTCCTGGCACGGATAATTTATATGTCAATAAAGGTGTAAATGTGCATTTAATCCACTGTGTTGATATTATCAGCATCCCTCTCTTGGGCCACCTTCCTCCCATAAATCAATGTAAACACTTCACAGCGATAATTGCCTTTTGCAAATCTAGCAGGTGTTAATTACGTAAAATCATCCATGCACGCTTGTCGTCTTCTTCTATGTATTCAAACAAATACCTAAAAGGGGGGGGGAAAAAAAAGCATTTTTACCAGCTTGAAAGAAAACATAGCGACTGATATTCTTTGCCCACCCCCAGGAGCCACAAGTTAGAAACGATACAATAATTTTGCACATACTACGCTCTTCATCCAAGCCTCTCGAAATGCTTTTATGCCTGTTTAGTGCGTTACCTTGCCTTTGGGGATTCTTGCATAAAAACACCCCAGAATGACAGCATTGTACATCAGAGTTGAGCCTACTCGATGCCAAGTGAAGCCTGCAAGGATCAACTCAAAACTCAGTCTTCCAGGATTCAAGTTTTGGATCTAAAGCCAAATTCATTATTCTTCTGGGGTCTCTTACCCAGGCATCTATCTCCAGAGTTTATAAGGCTGTTGTGTGCCACCTCCCAAAATCCTGGGCACAAGAATACATGAATGAACAGGTTATATTATTACTTGGGAAAGAAAGTGGCACCTGAAATCACAAGTTAGCAACTCAACCACCTTATAATACAGTTCTTTTTGTACCGAGAAGCACAAGTTTACTACAACAGAGACAAATTGTTTCCCGAGTTAATCCGTAAGGTGGGATCAATATCAGCAGGCTTCAATATGCAGGCACCAGGAAAAAGGACATTTATTAAGCTGGATTCCACATCTAAAATGGCTAAATATTACATGAATTTTAGCAACCCTAGCTGAGCACGGTGTAAGACGACATATTTAGCTGCATGTTGTTGATAGAAGCTCTAGTCATGAGACAAGCACCACAAAAATCCAAACCTAAGTGTCCTATGTAAACAAAGAAAATAATAAAAAAGAAAATCATCCTAATAATCAGACATTCTCCCATCACTGAAGGATGGGTAGCATGAAAAATAGATTTTCCATAAACATAGTAGAAACTGAGTATCTGTACCCCACTTGCACCTTTCTACAAAGCTTCAGCACCACCTGAACTGAATACCTGAACCAAATATCCAAGTTAGATACAAGGCAGATCTTTGGTCAAATGCATGGACAGGTCTGTTCCACATGCCAAGGACCCTTGTTATGCCAAGGCAGAAATCACAAAAGAACAGGTAGAATTGCTGCTTTTGCCTATCACTTCAAATGCTCTTTTACTGCTCCTTACCATGAAGCAGTAGGTCATTAATCCAGTTCTTCTGCCGAGGACAGGAAAGAATATGACCGATTGCTGTGATGCTGCTATGCTTTGCCATTTGAAAATAGTCTAAAAAACACATCTAACCCATTTGATAGAGAAAAAAGGTTTACAATTTTATTTTGAACCACAGTCTTGTCCTGGTCTTTGGTTTCACACCTGCTGATGTCCATGGAAATCATACAGGTAGCTCAAAGGCAGTAAAGTGCTTTGACCTTAGCAACAAGTATCACGCAAAAAAAAAAAAAAACCCAACTTGTATAAATATCCTCAAGTCCCACCGATGAAAACTTTTTCCCTCCAGTGATTTCACTGTGATGTGACACATGAGACTGCATCAGTCACATCATGTAATGCCATGCTGGAATAGCATGACATAACCAGTGCAACTAAGGACAACATCTCTCTGCACAAAAGGTCCCCTGAACCAGGAAAAAAAAATTTTTTTAAAAAAAGTGCAATCTCTCTGGAAGTTCCTGTGCATTCAACGTTACAGCTTTAACCATCGTGGAACCAGACTCCCTGGGGAAACACACAAATTTCTATTTGTATATAGTACTTAGCGTATGCCTGTAACCTTAAAGCATGCATTACTGGATATTTAGTGTCACTGCATGAGTTAGCTACACTAAGCTTCATATTAAAAAAACGGTATTAACAAGGAAAAAAAAAATTTATCCTGAAGCTTCAAGAACCATTTAATTCACATCAGTCACAAAACAAAACATTGCAAGTATCTAGACTGAATTTATTCTTATTCCCTCCAACAAAAAGAAGTTTCACTTTTTATCTCTGTGCCTTCCTAATTGCAGAGATGGATTTGTTAATGGTAAATTGGCATTAAAAACAGAACAGAAGTTATAAGATGACAAAAAGTAAGGTTTGCTGGGGAAGTCACCACATAGCCATCAGAGACACTAAAACCAACAAAATGCCAAGTTACCAGAAACCTCTGTTACCTCATTTTCCTACCACTGCACCATCCGGAGGCCCCAGTCAGGCTCTGGACCCCGTCGGGCTACGTATGAAAACCTCCAGGAGAAAACAGCTTTAAGGGCTCAGCGCCTAAACCTGACCGTGGTTAAGCATACGGTCGATCCCAATGGCCCTCGGATGAATTCATATTCTTAGATTCAAGCCTTAAGGGCTGCAAGTGGCTGGGTCCTACCAGGCTCCGTCCTCACGCACAGCCCCAGCAGGACCCACACCTGCACAAAATGCCTCAGAGACACCTCGCTGAGCAGCCCGATCCCCAACAACGCCTCCTCCTCGCTATGCTTTCACTGAAAGCAAACCAGATAAACACAACTTTTTTTTTTTTTTTTTTCTCTCCTAAAAAAACCTCACAGCATCGGAAATTTTGCCTTCCCGCAGCCGACTCCGTTTCAGCACAAGCAAGGAAACCGAGATCCGCTGGCGGCTCCGCCGCCCCACGCCGCCTTCGCCCGGCGGCTCCCAGCCCGGCACGAAGTTTCCCGGTCTCCGGCACGGCCCGAGGTGGAAGACAAAACCCCGCGGGGACCCCGCACCCGGGCCGCCGGCAGGGGCGCCCCTCCGCCCCCGCGGGCAATAAATCCCCGAAACACTAACGATAACGGCTGGGCAGCGGCCCCCCCCCCCGCCCCGGGGCGAACCGCCCGCCCGCAGCACGGGGCGGCTCCCGGCCCCGCCGGGGGCTCAGCCCGCGGGTCGCTGAGGGCGAGGGGCCGGAGACCCGCACCCCCCCCCCCCCCCACACACACACACACCCCCTCCCCGGCCCCGCACCCCTCAGAAGTTGCGCCCCCCGCCCCAGCCCCGCTCCTCGCCCGCCACCGGCGACAGCGATCGCGGAGGAGCCGCTCCCGCCTCAGCGCGGCGCGGCGGGCAGCGGCAAGGCGGGCGGCGCCGGCCCCGCCGGGACCTCCTCCCCCCCGTCTCCCGGCGGCGGGAGCCGTTTCCCCGGCGGGGCACGGCTCGCTGCCGGCCCCTCACCCGGGGGCCGCGGTTCTCCCGCCGCCGGGACAAACTTTCGCATCCCTCCTGCGAGGCGGGCGGGCTCCCCGCCGGTACCTGGTGGTGGTGGTGGTGCTGCGGCGGGGCGGGCGGGCGGCTGGGCGCGCTGCTCCTCCCGCGGGCCGGCGGCCCATGCGCCCAGGGCAGGGCAGGGCAGGGCAGGGCAGGGCAGGGCAGGGGCGGCCCCGCACGCCCGGCTCCAGCCCCGGCTCCGCCGCTCCGCGCTGCCGCCGCTCCGCGCTGCCGCCGCCGCCGCCGCTACTCACTCTCCCGTTGCCCAGGCAACTGCCTCCCGCCCCCTCGCCTTGCCCCCGCCCTCCTCACAACACCGCCCTCACCGGCCAACCAGAAGGGCGCCCGCCGTGCCCACGTGGGACCGGGAGGCCAATGGCAGGCGGGGGCTGCGGCCGGCGCAGTCAATGAGGAGCCGCTTTCCAGGCGGGAGCGGGGTGCGAGGGGCGGCGGGAGCGCGCGACCGGGGGGCGTGGCCACGCCCCGGCGGTCCCGCCCCGCCCCGGCGGGAAGCGGCGCTCAGCGGGGATGCGTGGCCCCGCCCCTCTTCCCGCCCCGCCCCTCGCCCGGCTCCGCGGCGGAAGATGGCGGCGGGCGGGCTCCGGCCACCTGCCCGCGGCGGGCGGTCCCCAGAGCAGCAGCCACCGGCGGCCTGTGAACCCCCCCGGAGCCGCGGAATCGCCGGCGGAGCGGAGCGACAGGCTTTTGGACAGAGGGCGTCAGGTACCCGCCCCTACCCAGCCCCCGGGGCAGGAGGTGCCCTGGGACGGGGGAAGCGTCGCCGCGGGTCCGGGAGCGGGAAGCAGGCCCCGCCGCCCAGAGATGAGACAGGGCAGCGTTGCTCCCATTAACGCGGTGTATCGTCGGCACCAAGCACAGCCGGACCAGGTGCGTATTCCACAAATCCGATCTAAACGCGGTGTCGGCCTCTTACCCGCGCAGACGCCGGAATTCCGTGGAGCAGAGCCAGCCTGCTCTGGAGCCTGGCGAGGTGTGACAAGTCGGCGCGGACGAGGCAGGCTGGGCGACGCTCCCTCCCGGCAGAGCCGCTTGGGCGGCTCCGCGCCCGTTCTGGAAGCAGAAGCGCGGATACGCTGCGGGCGCCTCGGCAGAAGCCGGCTCCGGTCCAACGCGGCTTGCTGCTCACCCTGTAGCTGAGCTAGCCCTGCCTGAGCCACCCGGCTTCTGTGGGCAAGAAGAAAACTCCGCCAGACATCATCGCAGGAGCAAAACGTGTGGGGTTTAGACTGAAAGATTCAGCCTCAAGCTGAAATACACTTTTTATAGCGTGTTTAGAGCAGAACGTTACCGGCGAAGTCGAGGCCGGCTGGAGGCCGCAGAAGTAGGTAGTGTGGAGGGACTGTGGATCTCTGGAGGCGGTCAGCGGGTCATGGCTCGCTGCCTGCTCTGTCTACAGTCCGAGAAGCCCAGGATGGCTACTGCCTTCCACCTTTGAGGCCAGCGTGAAGAGAAACGGCCCCTGTCCCTCCGGGGGATGTGCCCAGGCGCAGCATCAGCCTGTACCCCTCCTATCCCGGCACCAGCCCAGGATTTCAAGGCATTTTCCTCATTTTCTATCTAACCTTTAGCAAGTCCTATACGTGACCCTTTCTGTGGCACCTCATTCTTGAGGAAAGAAAACTCAGTTCCCACCCCCAAATACAATTATGACCGCGCTCTCACCTTCCTTTTAGCTTTATCCTCAAGGCTGTTGATTCAGCAGAGCTACAGCTTTCAGCCCGGTATTCAGGACGTCTGCTAACACGGAACACCAGTAAATAAAATTTACATCTCATTGAGTCCAGCTCTTTAATTTAAATGTTAAAGTCTGTGGCCTCTGTAAAAAGAAGTCTATGAACTTAGGTTGCCTGAGGTTTTGTTTAAACTTACCTGGAAAAACAAGATGCCACGAACGCCTGGGCTGCTGTGGCTCTTGCGACCTTTAAGGACATCGTGGCTTGCAGAAGGCTTCGGTCTCGCCTGTGCTCAAAGGCCTTTGCAAGCATTCGGTGCGCTTGCTGAATGCTGGCTCCTGCGGAAAGTTACATTTCTGTCGCTCCATAACTCAACTGCCATTTTTTGTATCTGATCGATGTTTCACATGCAGACAACGGGAATGAGAAATTAAGCCAAATCGGTTCTTTGGCAAATTCAGGTGGCGTTTTAGTACAGAAAGAGATGGTTTATAATACATTAGTAGGAAACTCCGCTTCTACTGTAACATTTTTATATTTAGAAAATCTTTTAAAAGATGTGGCTAGAGGTAGAAAAGAAGATTATAATAGCCTAGTCTGTGATAAAGGAATATTTCAATTCAGTGGGACTGCTGTAAAGGCCCTTATTTATTTTTCTCAGCAGTTGCATTTTGCCTTTTACTCGCTTGCCTGCAGCTTTGGTTGCTGTGGAGGTTTTCTTCTGTAAATTCTTCAAAGCGATGGATTTTCCCTTTGAAAGCATGCTTGACTGTAGAGAACTACAGAAGTGTAACCTTTTTTATTTTTTTCCTGTGCACGTGTGATGCTTTGAGCTTTGAAAAGGCAGGTGTACTGCCACCTCTTTCGTTAATTTGCATGCCGAGAGCCTGAAAATTTGCATTACTGGTTTCATACTCCTCAACTGAAAGGCAAGGACAGAGATCTTCTACTCTTTCCAGTTAAAGATCACCTGCAAATACATGTTCCTCTCTAGTTCAGATTAGTGAGACATTCAGCATTTTATGAAACAAAGAAGCATAAGGCATATTTTTATTGATTACATGTTACAGTTGTAGCAAGAAGCACTAATGTATAAGGTGTTGCACTTAGGTACCCTCGCCAGTGCTTACAATCTAGACAGGTAAAAGGCAAGAGAAAAAACCCAACATTTTATTCTCTGTTTTAGAAAGAGAAAGCTATGGCGCAGAGCTGATGAGAGGAATTTGCCAAAATCAGGTCTCCCAACTACCATCAGCATCTTAACCACAAGCTATTCCCCTTCTTGTGGGTTCTTATCCCTTTGATGTGTCCCAGCCTGTTAGATAGGTAAAAGTAATCGTGTGTTAAGTTGCAGGCTTGGAGTCTAAAAGATAATGATCAAAGCCCAAGTTCTCATTTCAGCGATGAGAACCGACACCGGGAGCAATTTGATGACTTCATTGGACATTAACGCAGTAATAATTCTCTTTTTTAAGAGTCCTTACGGAGCAAGAGGTGACGGTCATTGTCCTATAAAAAATCAGTAACAAACCACTTTAAACGCACACCTTTAGTCTAAGGATAATATGTCATTCAAATCCCAATACAATTCCTATGAAAAAGCCGTTGAGCATGTTCGGAGAAATGAAATGATGCTGGGGTAGGAGCACCGGCCTGGGACTCAGGACTCCTGAATCTGTCAGCTAGCTGTCATCTAAGCCCACACCAGGTACTGTGGAAGCACACTGGGTTCCCACAGGATAAAATCTAAATGCCAGCCATGCATTGTAAATGCATTAAATCACATTGCCTTTTACCACAAATTCCATAGACATTCTAACAAAACGAGCCCTTGATCTTAGCTGGGAGTTCTAGGTACCAAGTCCACATTAATTAAGTGCACGCTAATACTGAACATGCTTTGGAGCTGTGATCTCAGCACGGACAGCAGGATCTGGCCCGATGCGTTTTAATTACCGCTGCAACGCGAGGCTACTTAAATGCTGCGAAAGCCGCGGTGCCATAATCACACTCTGTGCCACAAGCGTTTGAGAATATGAGGCTTCCTTTGCAAGTGCCTATTTTCTGACACTACAAAATGTCACCGAAAGTTCAGTTCTGAAACAGTAAAAGATGCCTAAAAATACGGAATATTATTCTTAAAGAACTAGATTTTATAGTAAGTGAAAAATCAGTTTCATAATTGGAAAACAAAACATTCATAAACAGCTACCTGCAATTCATTATCTAAACAATCTACATCATTTAACTTCAGATAATTCAGCTTTGATCCTTGGACTGTAAGAACCAACATTTCCTGAGGCGTTTTCACAGAATTTCAGGACAATCTTGAGTTCATTTGTCTGTGTGTCTGCTGCAGGGTCTGGTAAAATATTCTGCTACAAACTGATGGCTGCAATGGTAGGAGTGGTTAGAGAGCAGAAAAACAGGGATGTTGTTAAACTAAAATAGCAAAGCTTTCATTAATTTTTCAGGATCTGCTATGTACCTTTTAGCTTTTGGCTGTAGTTAATCAAATTGAATGTTCATATAAGTTCTGACTTAAGGCAATGAATTCTTAAAAATGTCTTATTTTGCCTTTTTAAGATGTTATTGTTTAATGCATGTACATTAAGAAAAGTTGTTGCTTTTGGGGACAGAATTTGTCTGGAGAATCTATTTACCTCTATGAAATCCAATATAATCTTTGAAAGATTAACTCTTGACATAGCTAATAGGTTTCCTCTAGGACAGCCAGATGCTGTCATTCTTTGTTGTATTCTGGGGGGGGGGGGCATTGTTTTGTTTTTTAATATTAGAGATTTCTTTCAAGAAAATTTAGTTTTGGAAGATGACATCAACTGCTCATTTGATCAATGGAAGAAGACACATATATAATATCTTAAAAGCTGCTTCACCCATTTACCTTTCCTGTGGTCTGAAAACCATTAGACTAAAGAGAAAGTTGAAGTGCTAAATTGAAATGACACTTCTGAAAGAAAAGGGACAGCTGTTCTCTAAGAATTATGTCCACCTTGTACTTGCTAAGAGGGCCACCCCTACCTCTTTGGTAAGAAATACGTAGATCCCTTGCTCATGGCTCATAAGGACAGCTGCTGAGATGGAGTAAACCATCACAAAACCACGTCTCTGCAGCAGTTTACCTGAACGAAGAATTTGCTTCATGGTGCCTTATATTTACAGTGTAAATATTCTAAGACAACCCTCTCTCAACTATTATTACAGTTAGCTAGCATCTCGTTCATCCTCGGAGCTGTCACTCTCTATTTCCATGGCTAGAACACACATCTCCTCAAAGTAGCTGAGTTCATCCATGGCTTGTATCCACGGACAGCCAGCATCCTCCATGGTCACTTGTTATTACAATAAAAAACCTTTGCCAGGGTTAGTTAGGATTGCGGTGAGCCCTTGCCCCGAGATTTTATCAGTACTCCATACTGGCAAAGCAACCTGCTCTCTGCTTTAACCAGTATATATATGTTCTTTCAGGATATCAGAATTTTTCAGAAAGTGGCGTCTTGCTACATTATGATTCCATCGCTATCAATGGGATTATCCTCAGAACAAGCAAGCACTTTGCATAATAGCACCAAAATCTTGGTATTGGCTTACGTGCTTTAAGATAGAACAGAGGTAGGAAGAAGCAATTGGATCACGCTTGTTTAATCCTTGCTTTGGCAGGTGAGGCTAAGAGCAGACCTCAGTTGTTTGTCTGCATTCCCAAGGTCTTCCCTGAACATCTGCCAGATGTGGTGGCATTCTTAAAATTCTCTCTGCTGTTCGTGTCTCCTTGGCCTCTGAAGCCTGGACGCCTAATTGGAAACAAACCCTTTCTCAGGCTGCCAAAGGAAGCAGAACGTACTAACCCACACACCATGCTCGCCCCAGCCTGCAACGGCCGGGCAACCGGGGGATTCCTGCTCGGCGGCAGGGACGCTGTTAACCACGGACGACTTCACAGGGCAAAACGGTTATTAATTGTTATTCGGTGGAAAGTCCATCTAAGAGAAGCCAACCTGACCTGTTACACACCTCACAATTTCCAAGATTTGAGGTCGTTGTTTTGCTTGAACAGGACACCTCGAGAGCGTCTCGGGAGATCTGCATTCAAACAAGTTCTCCAAAACACATTTTGCATGTCTTCTTTTATCTGAACGGAATCTGTCTTACAAGTTAGTCATGTATACTGTAAAAGGTTATAGACTGCATATAAACATGTTTAATGAAGCTGAATACTGCAAGCATAAGCAGCAAAAATATTTTGTTTACTTAACATTTATACATATTCAAGTAAAAGCTTGTTAAGTTTGGTTGGCTAAGCTTGTTTTCAAAAGGGACCTAGAAGGCTGAAAAAATTAAATAAATCAACATATGCATAACAATACAATCATTCACATTAGCATTCTAGTTAAGTCAATGATTAATTCTCCTTTGAGGAAGAAGTGGTGGTAAAACAACTCTAGTCTAATAGCTAGTAGCAATATTACAATCAACTCAAAATTCCCGATTATATCAACACATGCATATGTACTATAAGAGAAACTTTCAGAGTCTAAACTTTAAAGAGAAATCTGAATAAACATAGGCTCATTGGAGTATTTAAATACAGATTCAAACTAGCCGCTCTCCATGATTGGCTGGTAGATATCTGCTCTGTGCAAATAAAGAGGTCACTAGAGTTTTCTACTGACTTTAAATGGCTGAACTGGAAGAGCAGGATAATGGCACAGCAGCAGCAGAAAGGACTAATTCTGAAATAAATTGGCTGTTGTCAGAAAGGTTCATGCGCACTCCACCGGGATGATGAGAGACGCTACAATGATATCTTTTTAAAAACATGACGAGCTGCTCTGTCTTGGACAATCTGGACATCATGAATGCTGTCACTGAGCCTTGAATACAGGTTTGGTGGGGGGTTTCCCCATTGGTAGAGTTCTCCATCCTATTTGTCAGCCAAGACTGCAATAGCACAAAGCATTACCCAGCTGGGAGCCATAAAACCAGCGCTGGAGAGAAAACAGAAACCTTCTGCAGAAGGTCAGTCTTTTCACACTGACTTGGAGGATGGGAAACTGAGCCTTTCCTCTTGGAGACAGCGAAAGACGGTATGGGATGCCCACTATGGATTAAGAAGGTGATCATGAACGCCTGAGAAAAGCAACTTTCTACAGATTTTAATTAGTGGTTACAGCAGGAGGGAATTTCTTATCTTAGCAGGCCAGGAGAGGGGGACTTTCCATATCCAAACCAGGAGGCCGAGAAGGCAGCCCTTATTGCCTTACTCCAACACTGTTCTTAAATGTGCAGTACTCCGGTGTCTTGAGAAGGCTGTCGGTTTGTTTCCCACAGGCTCATGAATAGTTCTTACCCTCGGCCTTGTTTTCCTTTGCAGGGAAATAGAAGTTACTGGCAAGGTCCATGGACAATCTTCTGGCTACAGAGATAAACTGTTAAGTTGGGGAAAAAAAAATTCCTTGTATCCCAATAGTAACATCTGCATTAGTTTTTGTGAAGGTTATTCTGGGGTGTTGGATTTTGATTTAATACCTGATTTTGGGGTATTAATTTCAGTAACATTACTAAAGGCTTCCATAGATTGTAATGGAAACAGAAGCAGCTGGGTTCATGGATGACCTAGCAGCTCCAGATGGAAGTTGGTAGGCGAAGATATTCTCCGACTGGATAAAGCCCTAAGAAACCTGGTCTGATCTCATAGGTGACCGTGCTTTGAGCAGAAGGCTGGACTAGAGATCTCCTGAGGTCATTCTAACCTGAATCAAGCTGTCATCCTATGAAAACAGAGAATACACTTTACAGAATGAATGCAGATGTTAGGACAGAGAAGATGGTTCCCATCTAGAAAACAAAGGATGCATTTTGAAAAGATTGTTATGCCAGTTATTTTACAGTCTGAAGTTACACAAACCTGATAGAGGAACTTCTGTTTCCCTAATACAAGCCTATGGAGAGAGCAGTATGAATCTTTCAACACTGATGGAGTCCTACAAGATTCAGCTGGGTTTAACCAGGACCACATTTTAATTGGGGAAGCACAAAGACTCTGAATAGAAGATTAAAAACATCGCTAAGAAGTTTTTACATTAACTTTGTTAATATGAAAAAGATTCTTTAAAAAAATGTGCATTTACAACCACACGTTATCTGTACATCAAAGGAAAAAGTATTTGCCTCGATTATAAGGTAAGTTTATATGATTACAAAGATCTTCGTAAGCAGGTGAGCTAAGGGAGAGAAGGAGAGAGGTTGTGGGTTCACATTTTTGCTTTAATATTTTGCACTTCTATAATCTCTTTCATCTAAGGATTTCAAAGCACTCTACGGACATTAATGAATTAAGCCTCACAGCAGTCCTGAGAGAAAAGGTAATGATTTAAAGATTGAAATTCAAAGAGATGAATGGATATAAGTGGGAAATAGCATTCCTAAAATTTCATATAGTACTTAGACCATATGGAAAATCCGCTGTTTTCCTCTTCATTTATATCCTATTGCCTTCAAGGCAACTCACAGTACTGGAAAAATTGTTAAGAAGCGGTTACCACTGCTTACATACAAACAGTTTGGATACAATGACAACAGTAGCAGCAGCATAAACAGGGAATAGATCAGGTGGCAAAAACCAGGGGTTGTTTTGAACATGTTAAACGGAATTTCAGCCTACAGAGGTAAAAGATTTTACAGAATACTTTTGTATTGAAACGGATTTGCTTTACAAATTACAACACTCAGGATTGTATGAAATAACTTAACCAAGACAGTAGAGTTAGAGAAATGCTCTCCTGCTCCGAATCAAACCCGGTCTCTGAGCGCAGAGGCCACAGCAGAAGGAAGGAGTTTTGGCACTCACTGGAATGGAGGCAAGGAAAATGCACAGCATACAATACATTAAAATGCACTTACATCTTTAATGACCAGCCAAATTCCTGTGCCTTTGCTAACCTGACAAGTTTCGCATATAAATAATTCTGTTGATGGTTACCAGAATTCATCCCAAAGGATGCAATATCGTGTGGACTGACAAAACCAGTATCTTTCAGAAAGCAAGCGAAGCCTTTGATGCACGGGGACGTGGCATTTCAGGAGGTGAGCAGGTATTCTGTGAAGTCTCGCAACTTTTCTTCCCCTTTTATGTTTCCATTGGTCAGAGATACGCTTTCCTCTCAAGCATACCTGCAGTTCTCCAAGCTGTAAAAATTCATAAGCAAAGACCGAAAGGGAAAGCGCCTTGTATCTTCCAGGGAGAATATGTGCTGTAATCATGTAATGAGAGATCTCTCTTGATGTACAGCTTTCATTCAATGGAAGAGTCAACAGTCGTGTTAAGGGCATGTAATTTCCTAGCCCAGAAATTCTTGCTGTCCTGGGGCATTAGGAAATGAACCTCTTTGCAATTTGGGTTTTTTTTTTTCAAGTTTTTTTTTTTAATTGATTATTCATACTTTGAACAGAGCTAGAAACTAAGAAGTATCTGCTTACAGAGAAAATAGCTTCACATCAATCAAGAAAACCTGCAATTACAAGTGGAAGCTCATTTCACACTCTATAAAAAGAAGACAAGACCTGAGTTACAATACATGCGTATCAGCCTTTATTTAAAATTATGATAATCAAGCTTCAAGATAAACATCTAGGAGCAATTTTTCCTGTAGCAGGGCACTATTCTAAGCGTTCAACTATAACAGCTCCTGAGTCGCTTTGGCCACCAACCATTTGGTTCAAAACAGCAGCATCATTTAAAGGCGATCCTCCCCTTTGCTTTGTGCTGCTACATATCTCTGACTCTTCAGGGAGTATGGCAAGCTGAAAAAACGTCCGACCCCAAAATCAACAGCACTATGCAGATTAACCAGGAACAGAAGTATTGCAGCAAGCCAGCCGCATCTATCCCTCTAAAACTACTCTAAGGTCTTAGAAAGTAAAAGCAGATGTACCAAGTCATGCCAAAAATGAGTTTTGTTCAATATCCTATCCCTAGCAGTGCTCGATAACCAAAGTCCGTGAAAAGATGGAAGAACAAACCAAGCAGAGAGTTACATTTCTGTACTGTATACTCCCAGCTTCCAGCAATTTGTGGCTCATAGCTGGAGCCAGGCAATGCCTTTTAGCTCTTGTATTAGAAAAGAGATTAAATGAATACTCCCAAGTCTTCCCTGAAGATAAAGAGCTGGACAATGGCAGGCACCCGGGCATCCCACACAATTTCCTCATCTGTTTGCATTAAATAGGTAAAACTGTGTATGAATTCCCATTGGGGTATGGGTAGAAAACAAAGCCAGACCCTTCTCAGTGGTGCCCAGGGAAAGGACAGGAAGAAATGGGCACGAGGTGAAATACAGGAAATTCTGTTTAAATATTTTTAAAGTAGGGGGTTTTGTTTGGTTTTGGTTTGGGTTTGTTTGTTTGTTTTAGTTTAAGGGTGATCAGACACTGAAACAGGTTGCCAAGAGAGGTTGTGTAGTCTCCATCCTCGGACACAGTCCTGGACGATCTGCTGTAGCTGACCCTGGTTGAGCAGGGGGTTAAACTAGGTGATCTCCAGAGATGCCTTCCAACCTCAGCTACTCTGTGATTGTGTGCAAAAGATTGCAAAAGATCCAGACCTAAAGGATTTCTGTTCTTCCTGACTTGAAGCAAGACTTGAAACTTCATCTTCTACAGCCCAAACTCTCGTATTCTGTATGAAGTCTGCGGTCAGACCAGAAAGTCACACGTGCTTAGTCGTTCTCCAGAGCTTAACAGTTAAGACATTCCCTCGGTATATGGATAAGACAATTATTCAGTACATTTATCTTTAGTTCTCTTGGATGAGCAAGCTCTCACATAAGTCGACAGCAAAAGTGCTACCAACTTTAAACTAGGGGCTGTCCCAGCAAAAATATATATTTTTTTTAACCTTTTGGGTTGCAGGTGCTTACGCACTAACAGTTTATCATCAACAGAACCTGAATCTTTCAGCTCCGAAGTACAAATGAAAACTTGAACTAACAGTTTTAATGACTGGTAACAAATAGAAGATCAAAACAATCTCTCTGGCCCTGCGCTATATAAATTATAAGTAGGCAAAAGCATACATTTCATCAAGGGGTCATGCACCTCAGAGAAAACAGTGAAGCATTTGAGAGGTCTGCAAAATTCAAGCTCCCAGACTGGGCTTCGTCTCAAAAATCTTCACACACACATCATTAACAGATTAAGAGCTTAAACCTCCAGTTTCTCAGTACCAGCTTCTCTCATTTGAAGGTTATTTTATCTTTTATAAGTAGCAACAGCCCTTATCTTCTCTATGGCTTAGCCATTAAGACGTGGCATTTATTTCAGTTACTATTAATGCATCTGGATGAACAGCAAAATTTTACTTTCTAATCCAAACTCTATAATGATGTGCAGCATCAAGATACATATAGTTCTTTCCTTTTGAAAAGCAGAGGCAACAGGTTTGCAAACTCCTATAGAAGTTAAGTTGTCAGGACTCTCTCAATGTTCTTGATATGCTGTACACACGCCACCGTGTTTTACTTTTCAGTACCCAAAGTTTTTGGCCAAGATGCTGCTTATCCAGGCTAACAGAACTCAGGCACCCCCCATAGCTCAGGAGGGCTCTTTAATCCAGAGCTGAAAAACATTGAAGGTAGAAGATTTTTACATCTCAACTGTAGTTTGTTTGTTCTCATATGTGGAAATGCCTTTGGAGTGTTGAAGTGCTAAATTCTTACTTTCTGACAAGCTGTTCCCTTACCTATGTTTTTCACTTTCAAAATCTCTCCCGTAGAGCCCTGAAGCAAGGGTGTTTAAACTATGCATCTAAATGGAATAATGTCTATTAAAAAAGAAATGTGTAAGGAAGCCTAAGGATGGCTGAATCTGTCTTTCTTGACAGCAGCTGCTTACATCCAAGAAGTCAATGTTTCCTCTGGCAAAGTGAAACATGTTCTTCCTGTATTAGTTATTGAAAAAGTTTAAACCAAATTCCCAAATCCAAACATTCAGGCACCAGGAAGATCAGAATTCCAGATTAAAAACAGTAAATAACACCTTATCTTCATAACACGCTCAAAATCAAGCTCTAACTCCCGAGTTTATGCTTCTGATCATTTATTACTAAGATTGGCTTCACTGTTAGCCTCTACTTTTAGGGAGCTGATGAACATGGATTGGCTTTGCTTGTATTATTCACTCCGAAAGCTAATGATGTCCCATTATAATTTAATTATTTCCATGACACTGACACTAGCAAGTACTAATTCAGATACTAGTTCTAAAATGTGACCGACGCTGAAAGTTCCTCTGCTGGCTTGGGTGCCCCAAGCTGGCCAAGCAAACCCAAGAAACTAAGAACAAAGCTAAGATTAGAATTCAGGTGGTTCTTAGTCCAAGCCGAGGCTTTCAGTGTCTCAGCGAGGTGTGCAGCCTGGCCGCTGGCTGACTGCGTGACCCTACAGTGGCACGTACAAGTAACAGCAATGTTAGATGCACACCAAAGAGTTTTAATCAGATTTACAAAAATCCCACGAGGAATAAAGGAAACGTGTTTGTTCCCAAGATGGCTTTGCACAATATTGAGCTGTCGTCTTGTTCACTTCTGCTGTTGTCAAATCAACTTGCTATGGTCTCTCCCCATTTTGTATACTGTAAATCTATCAACGATTGCTAGTTATCACATATTGTCCTATTTAAACACCAAACAAATTTTCATTGCAGTTAACAGGAACTGTCTTTACTTTGTTTGCAAGTTTCTGCTCCCATGCTAATTTAATCAGTTCAAGCAGTTACAGAAAATGAAAATCCATCCTAACATTAGCCAAAATTTACTGGAGTGCAAAACAAACCTAATACATTTATTTCATACTGGCAGCCCTAACCTGACACCTTTAAACACAAAATATGTTCAGGGGAAGGAGAAGACAGAAGAAATAGCGTGAGCCAGCCCCGCTGCTCTGCAGCGCTTGGCTGCTGTGGAGGAGCCAAGAGAGGCATCAGTTTGGTGGCAATGTGCACCCCAGGTGACCATCTTTCTGCCTTTTTATAAACTGTTAAAATAAAGCTGAAGGAGAGTGGAAACAAGACCTGAAGAACCAATATCCAAAGTAACCACAACTGGATCATGTTTATTCTGGCTGATTTCTTCTTTACAGTCAATGTCTCCTAGACTTCTTGGAGCAAGGAATCTTTTTTTGAAAATTGCAGTAAAATTAATATCAATAAAAGGTCCTTATATTTTTCAGTAATTTCACCTGAAACCTAGCTGCTACTACTTATGCCTTGTAGGAGAAATTTCTCTATGGGAATTATGTGCAGAGACCAGGTACTTGTAGAAAAAATGGAGGTTCCATACCAAAAATAGTCTGGATCAAGCATGTAAAAAAAGAACATGCTTCCCTTTCCCACTTCCCCCCCCCTTTTCTTTTTTGTGTCTGGGTTGGGGAAAGAGGGAGTTGGGCAAAGAATATTATGACTATTGACCTGAGACAGTCTCCTGGAAATAATCTAACAGCGGGGAACAGCAAGTCCTTTTCAAAACCAATGAAGCAAGAAAATGCTGTTGACCAAGCTATTGTGAGAGATTTGAGGGAGGGGAGAGGGGAAAAAAAAAAGATGGAGAAAAATGATGCCTTAGACTCATACTTAATATTTCCTTTAAAAGAAAACCGCATCTTTTCAAGGCCATCACTTTTATGCCATCTTTATCATAACTAGCCCTTGTTCCAAAAAAGACGCTTGTTTTTAGCAGCAGCCAGCCGGCATGCTTAGGCTTATGACTTCAGGATTTTTGCTCACAGCATGCAGTGCTACATAGCCTTGGGCTTTCCCTGATCTGTCTCTCCTTATAATGCCCTATGATAGCTTTGAAAAACAAGACAGTATTTCTGTAAACTTAATATCAGTTTATGTCCTTCTTCAGGGGCTCTATCTTTTCAGTAAAAGGCCACTGTCTGGGACATAGGAATTCCAAAATCTTCACATTTTTATTAAAAAAAAAAAGCTAGGGAAAAACACCCCAAAACATATTCCCAGTCCTGATGAGATCAGCAGCAGCCAGCATTGCCAGGACCACTTTCACTGTGAAATTATGGCCTCATAGAGACTCTGAGGGTAAGGACCACCTTGCTAGGATACATTTTGCATGTGTTACTTCAAGATGCTACTACCAGTACCAGCTGGGTCAAGCACTATAGCAAAGCTGGCCCTAGGAACACAGCGCACATATTAACTACAGATGCTTTTTTTCTCTACAAAACCCCTTTTGTTTCAGAATTACAATGGACAATATTGATATATTGTTGGATCTGCACATAATGGTACTTAAAAACATAATAAAGTACCAATATGCTCTCTCAAACAAACAATGTTCACCATCTTAAATAACTTAAGAATGACTGTAGACGAGATGTGGTTGTGTTAGAGAAACTTCCCACTCAGGATTTGGGTTTTGTTTGGTTTTAATGATCTTTCGTTCTTTTTGCTGATCTTTCATTCTTTTTGTGTATGTGCACAGGCACACAGAGTAGTTTCTCACTGAAATACAAAACCCTCAATGTTAATTCATCCTCTGAGTTAATCCATTTACACTGAAAGCCAAGAGACTGAAATTATTATTGTTGTGGACTGACAGTTAGGGGCTCCATCAGGAAGCCGTAGCAGTGGATTTGACTTTCCCGGTTCCTCATCATTTTCCCACATCAAGTCTGCTAATCTAAACCGTACATAAACAAAGGGGGGTTTATTGTCTGTGAGTGTTCGGAAAGTCAAAACTGAAGCTGTGTATGAACTCTGGCTTTTATTTATGGCATTTGTTGGTGAAACAGACGCTTTTTTCCCACCACATCATAAAGGAGAGTGGAATCCTGCTCCAATAACGCCAGGAATCATCTATTCTTATTACTAAGATACGTGTAGCCACTATTCACACAGAGCAATTTCATGAATAAGTTAGTACATATTTACATTTTTAACCATGATATCACACCTTAGGATTCTTTTTTAAGGAAGAATTCCCTGGTTATTTCAAGAAGTAAAAACCAAAAGAGAGCAGGCAGCTTTTAAGGACTTTGAATACTTATCTATAAAAGAAAGTTCTTCTACTGTATCAAAGGCAGATGCTCTGCAGAAGCACCAACACCAATGTGCAGAAAAAAAAAATCTGAACTATTGATGAAATAATGAAGATACTTTTCCACATATTTAGGTATCAAATAAATAGCCAAGAAAAGCATAATGAAAGAATAAAGAAAAAGACTAAACAAAAAAGCCACAAACCACCTTTCGGGATGAAAGCAAGCATGTGTAATGGGAGCCGAAAGGGTAATATATTCACAAAGCTGTAAGTGCCTGAAATGAAGGCTTAGAATGAAAGCACCTCTTCAGCCATAACTCTAATGTCACTAATGTAAAGCTATAACCTTTTTTCCTATGTTCTCACTATTATCCAAGCACTAAGTGTCAATTAAGACGATGTGAGAGAGAAGGAATTTTCAGTGGGGTGGAAAACTTCTGTCGCCTGTTTTCTTATATATATAGGAATGTTAAGAATAAAATTACAATTTTGTCATGGCTTTTAACTAATCTTTGGTTTACTGCTGCTGTGACAACCTTTTAAGGAGGTAGACTGTGAAATTAAATGATACTTTAACACTCTAATAGACTGAAAGTATCTTTTTTTTTTTTTTTAAACAAAAAATAGCAGTTTCAATATTAACACTGGAAAGGTTAAAGCCTGTATCTATGATGAAAGTGGGCAAGAAGCAGATTTGTTAGCGAGCAGGAACGGATACCAGTTCAAGCTTCTGATACCTTTTTTATATTTTGAGGGCTGGTAGATAAAATGCCACTGCCTGGAGTCAAAGAATTCCTTTGCTTTACAAATTTTCGTATTAGTACCAGGAAAAATATAGTATTTTTACCTAACTATTTTACAGAAGAGAAAAAGAAGGGAAATGATGTATGAAAAAAAGTCCTCCTCGCCCACAATCTGTCATTCTTTCATAATATAGCTCCTATGAGAATAGTCACAGTGGTGTTTGCAGCACTGTTTAAAGAATAAGATACTAATCAGAGCAAGCAAGAAAGCAGAATATATCCGTGAGTTAGCAGTCAAGCTCAACCTACTGTTTGTTTCGCTTCATAACTGCATATTTGCAAGGTTTCAGACTTAAGGCAGACTATGGATTTGAGTGGGATACCTGAATTTTTAACTGACTCGCTCTCCAGAGGAGCATGAAGAAATTGAGGTTCACTGTATTCATGACTTCTGCTTAAAGTGAAAAGACTCTTTGGCTGCAATTTCTAGTATGTGTACAAGATTTTATTCTCTTTTAAAAAGTAATTCATGTAAATGATAAATATCTATATTGAGGTACTTTACTTTAAATAACATTTGTTCACTGCTTCCACAAGACATAAATGTAGCTGACCAGACAGGGAAAAAATAGCTATGCCTATCCTAGAAGGACACAAAGTTGGGTTTACACAAAAATTTGTAGCTCAAAATATACCATAGGCTGCTTGTTCAAACAGGCAAGCGACAAATTGCCTTTGGGGGTAAATTCTTACCAAGTTGCTATATTCAGGGCCTTCTACCTTGACTAACTGGAAGATCAGATACAACCCAGCTCAGCCATGCCCTCTCTTCCTTCTCCCCCTCTTTTGGCATGCTGATATACGGGCTGCTGGACTGATTTTCCCAATTAGAAAGGGCTCTGCGCACTGAGTCATTTTCAGGAAACAGTTTTCATTTTTCAAGCTATCATATAAAGCACCTCACTAACACAAAACAGTCTACTACCATTTAATACAGGTACTAGATTTTCCATCCAGTATTTAAGAACCTAGTGCATGGGAACTACTATCTCATTGACAGGAACTCTGTTTATTGAGCAAACTCATTTAGTGCCATTTTACACGGCTTTTAAAGGGACAAGGGACTCCTCTTTCTTCATCCCTCTCCCTACAACTGGAGAGATGATTAATACAGGAGACAATTTCCAAAAAGAAGTTCCTCTATGTGGGAAGAGCTCTTCAGCCACTGCTTAGCATGAGCTGGAGAATGAAATAACCCAGCTCTCATTTAACCACAAACATTTTCTTAGGGAATAGCCCAGATCATTGTATTTGAGTTTTAACCCATATACATCATCAGTTGTACAAGAAAAGTTACACTACATCTCTTCCAGAGAAAGTAATTTAAAAATATCATCAGTACAGTTTCAACTATGCTCATAGCAAGACCTAACGGCTTATTATATCATTAATCAGTCTTACACAGGGCTTTGGGGTTTGGGTTTGGTTTGGTTTTTTTTGCTAACAGTAAAAAAAAGAAGTGAAGTTTAGGACCCAAAGTGTTCTCATCCCAAAGTGTTTCTGTACTCTCTCCTCTGAGGTAAGTAGACAATAAAACGCTTCAGTCACCCACGAGGAAAGCACTCAAACTGCAGTTATGCATCCATGCATTTGGGTATTGTCTCCTGGTTCCTCAATTTCACACTTTGCTAGAAGCACGCAGTAGCAGCAAGTTTCAATTACTCACATCTAAAACGCTTACCAATATTGATGAGCCTGAACTGTGGCATTTGGATCCCCGCTTCTGATATAGAGACAGTATCCTTTTGAATTTTCTAACGCTGTCTGGTTATCATTCTCTTGAACGTAGCTTTCTGCATCCTAAAGAGACATACTGAAGCAGAAATATGGCAACTGACACATTACTTATTACAAATCACATAAGTGCGGTAGCTTTTCTTAGCAAAGAAAAAGCATTTCTTCCTTTAAACTTAGAAGAAATGAAATGCATCCCCTGCTGCCATAAGTAATGACAGAAAGCAACCTTTTAAAATACTAAGTGGTTGCTCTGTTTATTCATACCCACGGAAATTACACGTTAGCTTGCCATATGCACAAATGGATTCACATCTATAAATCACAAGTAATTCAGTAAAGTTTACTGCAATACAGTTAACTCGGTTTTTGGGCTTGTCAGCCCTGTTAGCATCACCCCCATTGCCTCAGAAGAAGATGGGAATCAGTCCAAAGGATCGCCTAAGAAAGCATAGTCATATAAGGTATTACTACAGCAACTCCTCAGTTGATACAGCAGCAGCTAACTAGGATGGACTTCCACCCTGGAGCCATTTCTGTGTGAATACGGATCTGAGTTATTCCAGTCCAAGTTAAACTCGCTCTTCTCTCGCCCAGAAATAGCTAGTGACCAGAAGTCTTAGGTCCAGGGCTAGCTGTTCTCTTACTTTATGGTCAGGAAAAATAACAGCCGTATTCAGTACTTAACGATCATCTCTTTTCTTCCATTTGCCCCCTTAATCCAGGAAAACAAGACAAAACAAAAAAAAAAACACATTGAAATATATCTGCTGCTGGAGTTCACTCAACATTTCTATAATTAAGCCTGCTGAGAAACTCATTTTAGAGAGGTTTGGGTTGGTTTTTTTTTCCAGAGACAAGGGAAAACAGATTAATTCCTTGGCAACAAAATTCTAATTAATCAAAAATGTAGCTCTATTCATTCTTAGCTTCTTCATTACAATAAAATATCAGATGTTTACTGCTGAAATTATAGTCTTGATTCAATGCAAAATCAGGTGGCTCTTAAGATTTAATTATAAAAATAAAAATTAGGTTTATTGACTCTGCACAAGTGTTTATCTTGATCTGTGATTCACTGATTACAGAGAGAAATTATTTAACATGAGGCAGGACTTTCTGCAAACATGGAGAAACACGCTTATCTCCAACCCAATAGACTGTCAATCATCCCAGCAAACCGTCCCCATGTCAACGGCAGAGAACAGCCTTTGTACCTCCTCAGCCTCATTCAAGCAATTATACGAAGGAAAACAAAATTTTCAAGAGCAATCTGGCCCATATATAAAGGCCACTTAGGGCACTACTCGCGCTGCCACCAAGGTCACCGCAGAGAGGCCTGCTTTTCGGTACGTACAAGCTTCCGTCGCGTCTGTTCCAACACAAACAGTAGCTTTCCATGCCAATACCCCATCCGCCATCTGACTCCATTTTCTTTGTGAGCCACATCTCTCTCCTGTTAACGACAATGCCAATATTCCCAGGATGGGGAGGTTTTGTCTTTTTGTAATTGAATGAACCTGACCTTGCCTGTATTTAATTGCTTAAAAGTCATCTGTCAATGCTAGCTTGTGCATACTGTAATTTCTAAAGGAAAAATATTGAGCCTTACTTACCTGATAGTGTCGATCTTTTCATGTTTTCATATGAAATCCAGCCGTTGAGAAGTGAAATAAAAAAACAGCAGCAGTGCTGGCTTTTCTGTTTTTCCATAGTTTTCTTGAATATGGGGGAATTGATAATGGGGAAATGTGTAGGAACGTTGCGTTTTCCCCCCCAGACAAAAATTTTCACCTTTACTTAATATAAAGATAGTAATTTGAATAGATTAAGAAAGCGACGGATATGCTGGCTAAATGCATGAAGGGGACATATTCTTGCACCTACAAACTCAAGAGACAGTGAAAAGCTGAGCAGTTAACATATTCAACAAGCTTTACCCACACTGCTCTCAGGTCTCTAATTTTGATAAGTAGCACCTTCTTCCCCTTATGCTTTTTAGTCTACACCATCTTCTAGAATTAAGTAGCTACCTCTGCTCTGTCCCACAAAATTCAGCTGGAAATCCTCCCTAGTAAGATGCTTGAAGTTCCTCTCTACACAGGGAGATGTGAACTTCTCTGTCTTATCTCCTTAGCATGGCCTTAACCACCAGGAGGACTTTCCCAATTCTTCTGTTGAAGTTCTGTCACTCATAGAGCATAACTGACTTTTTAGAGAAAAAGACATTGCAATTGAAAAGCGAGGGCATCCACCTGCCATTCTTGCCCTACACCAAACAATATACAGGTATTTTCTGTGAAATATTCACTGGAGACACCAGGAGTACCTTCTCCCAGATGCACGTGCTGTGATAGATTCTGGTTCTTTTTCACTCTTTGGCCCGATACACGCTTATCTACAATATTCATCATGCAGAAAATTTAAAATAACCCCAGACATAGCCAGGGGCAGCTATTTGGGTGCCTGGGGAAGCTGGAATGGGCTTCGCTAGAGGGAAGGGACCCAGCATCTAAAGCCCACCATCAACTGTGAGTCGAGCAGAGATTTTAGAAAATCTAAGCCCAGTTTTCAACTAAGCACCTCAATTACTGGAAAATCCTTCCTTATGTACTTTGTACTCGTGAACAGAATATCAAAACTGAGTCTTTGGTTCAGCTGACACTCCTGGATGCTACTGTGATTTGGACAAGAAACAGCAATAGCAAATATGTGTAAAACCAACTGGTTGCTGTCCCACCCTATTGACATACCCTCACGCACAGCCTCACACCGCCACGGAGGAGCTGGACCTGCCGGGTGCACATACACACCACTGAACATCATTTCACATGCCAAAGTTCTCTAAAGAGAAGGCTTCCCTTTTTTAAACGAACCACGAAAAGGTATCCCTTACTTGAGAGGATGCACGGCAAGCTTCCTTCAGGATAAATGGCCCTTGAAAAAGGTGCCTACATGACTGTTAACAGCCTATTATACTTCATCTCACAAGTGCAGCGTGCCGAGCGTCTTTCCAGGGCCCTGTCATTTTAATGGACAACTCTCCATTGTGGCTAAACACTGTCGGTCCCTCCGGGGGAAATAGGAGCAAACTCTGCAAATCATCTATACCTGACTGACAGGCCAGGTTTTGGAGTACAGCCAGGAGGGAATTCGCAGTGAAAACCCAGTTAATCATAATCTTCACTGGATGCAAAATTTTCCCGTGTCAGATTATTCAGAAGAAAAAAGGCTCTTTGTTAGAGCGCCACACATTTCCCTGCATTCTCCGAGGGGGGGGGAAACAAAACACAACAAGATAGCTAAAAAATGAATATTCAAATGCATTTAAGTTTCTTTTTCCCCTTTGTATCTTCGCAAGAAAATATCCTCAGAGAATTATCATTTCTGTGAAGAATTGGTGAGGCTGCCAAGCAAAGCAAACTGGATTTTATTTTGATGGGCACACTGCAATGTGTATTTATCATCCTCTGTGCCTTCTTGGAGCATGAGTATTACTGCATTATACTGTCTATGCCAACGACCTCATCTGGAATATTATAATGCCCAGAGAGCACCCAAAATGCATTTGTCTAGTTATTAGCCTTAATTGCTAGGCTTTCAGCAGGAATACACTGAAATGGTACTAAACTCAAGTTTCCTTCAATAATCAAGGACTGTAAGTTATTTTCTCATATAGTTCTAGGTTAATATATGTTTGACTACATACTTTTTTTCCAATAAAAATATTTCAAAAGAGTGAAACATGGCTTTAATCTTTTGGGAAAAAAAACACCCTTAAAAACTCGATATTAACAACATTTTTCATTTCTCTTGACTTCTGTGATATTTTAATGAAAAGCTTCATTGTAAGGCTTTGGTAAATGACATTTTACAGTCATTAAGTAACAAAAATTGTTAGTTACAACATGAAATTATACCTATTTTAACAATAAGAATTACAATTAGCTTTTGAAAAATAGCAAAATACTTTGTCTGCAAAATATTATTCCATTATTTTATAAATGGAAACATAGAGGGCTCAGGAGCCCACTGCTGTGGGGTGGTATATCTTTGAAAAGTCTATGAAACTTAAGGATCAATTAAGTCATTCTTCTTGCTTGCTCTTTTCTCTTCACTCAGCTCTGCCAGTTCTAGTTAAAAGTACAGCTTGACTGTCATTAGAATTTAAAGCACTAAGTATTTTCTACTAATAAGACAAAACTGCAAAAAACTCAGTCCTCTCATAGGTTGGTATCGCTTCCTAGCAGCAGCCTAACAGGCTTCTGAATGTAAGCTCAGCTGGGATTTTAACTAGAACACCACAGACCAGAATTTATCAGTAAAACCCTCCTGACCATCTTCTGTTTGCAAGAGTGGACACGTGTCAGCACTTGCTATGCCAGCAAATAATACCTTCATAGATTGATGCAGCAAGAGATTTAGTGAGAAAGTTATAATGAACCTCTGAGCATATTTAAGGAAAAACAACTGCCAGAGAATAAGGCAAGGATAATTACTGTTGACATGTTTAATCCCTTTGTGGTAGATGAAATAATTCAGCTTGGTTAAGATGCTACATACAGAATATAGAAGAGTGTTTCAATAGAGATGGCATTTGGAACAGAAGATGGCAGGTGCAAGTAAAGTTTATTTCAGATATTATGGGCTTTGTGGTGGATTTACTGTACTCAAGCAGCATTCTCCAGGGGAAAAAAGAAAAAGGTTATCTGTGCAGTGCTGAGTAACTCCCGCTACACACAAAAGACACAGGAAAACCAGCTAATGGAAAGAAAAGTCTGTTTTCAACTCGTAACAGAATTTTGCTTTTAATTACACAGAGAAGAAACTCAGAATGCACTATTGCCTTTATGCCATTATAACGCATGCCATTTCCGAGAAGTAAGGGATTTTTATTACCCATTCCACAACGTGGAATCCACAGCACAAACTAATAGTCTGACTTCCAGATGTACTTACTGAAAGGAAGACTGGATACAGGGCATAAGGTGCCGAGTACCTTCGAAAAGCCCAGACTTCTCAAATTGCAGAAGATTGTTCAGTAAGTAATCCTTTCAGCTAGAAAGAAGGAAAGAGGAACGGTGAATCCCTGTTCAGTGTGTTCATCAGGACATCACAAACAGAGATAATTATAACGCGCTCATGTCCCAGCGCAGGCGCCTGTCACATGCCCGTTGCTGTGGTACCTGACAGCCTCCAAGAATGCACCTCGTGTGGGTGGGATTATCCAAGAGCAGGCTTAAAAGAGAGTCAGCGTGAAACAAATGAGCTGTCAGATGTCAGAGCAAGAGAAGCTACAGAGCAAGAAGCACCTTAAGATGGAAAGGTGGCTCACGTTAGAAAGGCAGAGCTGGCCAGAAGGTTTAAAGCAAGACATGTGAAGAGCAAACACAAAGAAACAGCTTTCAAACACAATATGGTACAAAAGTTAAGGGACAGGAGAATTTCATTGAAATGGAGAACAATCTTCAAATAGAAAACACTACTGACGTTCTTGAACCAAATTCATTCCTCATGTAAATCCTCTGAAACCAGACAGTTTACAGTAGAGGAAAATGTCTTCCTTGGTGTGAATGCAACGTTCTTCCAACTCCACGAGTTAAGCCAAACGATTCAACACAAGAATATTGTGAATCTGTTCAGTTGAACCAGAGGAGTCCGTACAATGTCAGCACAGTCTGTTTTGTTAATCCTACAGCACAAAGTATTCTGCTATTGACATGCCATTTAACATTACATGTGTCATTTCTCAGCTAAAGCACTGAGAGGAGATGGAATTTGTGTAAGAATCTGTATTTTGAATGAATATTAACTTTTGGATGTATCTGTGCAGTAGGAATCCTTTTGAATAAGAACTTAGATGCTGCTTGTTGGCAAGAACGTAATGAAATCAGGTCTTCAGAAAAATGCTTGGTAGGCTGCTTTAAGAATCCATGCTAGATTCCACTATAAATACATTACAGAAGAAATAAAAAATAAATTAAGCAGTTTCAGTAGCACAATCACTTAGGGAAATGAGATCTCCCAAAGGCTCCTGCAAATAACAATTAATAGCAAGCTTTTTTACTCCATCACATAAAATATTTTGTCAGGGAATTAACTTTTTATTGTATAGTCATGCCAAGTTTTTGGTTGAACAGTAATATCAGATACTACTTAATACTATCATGTGTGGTTGACCCATATACAACAGTAACCTCCGCGATATCACAACAGAGCTCGTGACATTATCTATAACAACGCTGCCTGGTGCTATCGAAGTAGCACTAAAAGAGCCCCTCTTTTCAGTAGATCCCAACTGAGAATGTATACCATCGCAGCCCCTCGTAACTGCTTGGTTCATACACAGGCACTACTGACACTTCCCATCTCTTAGGCATTTATCCACCCCTCATCTTTATTGCTCCTCTCTGAGCATTCATCTTCTCGTCTTCCTTTCAATCATCAGCAAAAGGCAGCGCTGGGAGAATATCTAACACAAAGAAGCGTGGGCTGATGGACACAGAAGCTTGCAGCATAGATCCCTGTAAGACCAGAGCATGCAATGTGCAATGGATCTGCAGGTTCTATAGAAACACTGTATTTTATATATTTATACATATATATATAATGGAGGGTTCTGTTACTACTATAACAATCTCTTTTCAGGAACAGAGTTGACCCTGTGTTTTAGCTGGCCCATGAACTTCTGACTTCAGTGAGTTGGGTAGAAAGCACACAAAGTAGGAAAAAAATAATATAAATCTAATCCTCTAGTTCAAGGACATGAAGCAAACAGGCCTTTGCTCCAACTTACACTTTAGATTTGGATCTGGAAATAACATCTCAGTGAGACTTGGCTGTATGTTTCTCTTTAGCAAGCAGAATTCCTCTTCATTTCTCAAAAAAATTGATTCACTTAAATGGCCACGAGTCTCAACTCTTAGTAGAGACAGCTCATCTCCGAAATGTTGAAAGAGCAAAATTTACAATACACTAAAATAATTTCAATGCTATTACCTGTACAATGTTTGACTGCAAAGAGTAGAACGCATTTGAAGTAGAAACATGCTCTTTACTGAGTACTCTAAATTCTTAGCTCTATATGCTCAGAATCAGTGCTAAGAAAGCGCCCTGTTGAATCTCAGATGCATTTGATCTTGGATATGCACATATTTCTGTGCTGTTATCTTCTTTTCCTAATAATTCATCTTAACAGAAAGAATATACCTATAGAAGTCAAGCACCGAAACACTACATCTCTATTTCTCCTTGCACCATGCTATTAATATTCTTGCAGTGTAGTTTCTGGTGCATGCATTAAGTTTTAATTAGCATTCCCTGAAATTAGCATGCCTGAAAAAGGCATTTGTTTGTTTAGGAATCCAGGTTTCCATAATGGTTTTTTTGTTTCCTTCCCAGCCTTCACCTCAGCATCTGACCAGCTGATTTAATTTGCCTAATTTTAAAAGATAATGTAACAACTGAAAGCAAATAAACTGAAGTTAAATTAAATCAACTCATTCAATAATATGCCTTAAGATGATTCAATTTTATGCAGCCCAATGAATACAAAATTAGGTAAGGCTCAAGCAAAGCACAGCAACGCACACCGCAGCGCTTGCTGGACCAGGCACAGCCTCCTCCTGACCCCGGTGCTGCGCCCTGCACCGAGCTGCTCCCGTCCTGCTGCTGCAGCCACCGAGCGCTGCTCCCGCACCCAGGTTTGGGGCTGCCAGTTCTTTCTGCCCCGTTCTCTCCCCCTGCAACCGCACCAGTTCCCAGGCAGGCAAGTGGCAGCAGGGATTCCTTTGGGTATCTACGTGCAACTAAGGCTGCATATGTCTACTGCAGAGCTGATCTTACTGACCGCCCAGGCTACGCGGACTGCACCCTGCTGTCTGCGGAGACAATCGGACAGCAAAAAAACACGAGATCACTTTTAGGCATTGCGGATTTTTTAGTCTGCCACATATCACCTTATTTTCCATCACTTCCCCACTGTATATATTTAATCTTTAAAACTCGTTTTTAAAAATAATTTAAAACCCGTTTAGTGCTGTTATACACTGTGCAAAATTACACACGTCATTTTGCTGGGTAAATATGAGGTGAATACAGCCTGCAAGCATACCTCCATGACTTAACAGCAGTCCCCCCTTGTAGATAGAAAGGAGTAAAAGAAGTCTGACCTCTAGTGAACCCAAGTGCTTACACCACTTCTGCGAGAGGCAGAGTCCTAAGTTATCTTTACGCTCTGGAAAACTTTATTCATAGCTCTGAAGTGAAGATATATTTTTGTTACAACATAACCCAGAGCAAAGATGAGGGCAACAAAAGGGTAAATACTACAATCCTAATTACTACAGAATTTTGACGTGACTGGAGAGATTAACATGACAGAAGCATCTGAATACGGAAAAAGCTGTGGTCTCTGACTACTCCATTGTCCTTCTGAATCTACTCTGCCTTCTTTTCATTTTTATTGAATAAAATAATTTCATTATCTATCCTTAAAATATATCACATATTTTATCCAACTCTACTGAGAGATTTCTGAGGTATTTCAGGGTGTGCTTATATCATGAACTTTTGACTGGAAGTACATACCTGCAGAAGACTGCAGTTTCTCCTAGATACATCAGACATTAATATTAAGGTATAGTAAAAGAGGGATATCTATTGCCTTTAAAATCGCTTGAATAAAGGAAACTTTACAAGAAAACATGACAAGTGAAAGAGACGTATGCAATAAATAGCAGAACTCGCAAGGATTCCCACAAGCGGTATTTCAGCAACGGAATGCATATGCCTAACTTGAGGCACTTTCCTGCAAAGCTCCCGCAGGCGACTGTTGCTTACAAATTCACAATTCCAGTCCTAGAAAGAGTAATCACAAACTAGTTCCTTGAGGAAAGCAGCCTAAAATAGCCTGAATAATCAGGCAGCGGGGCAGAAAGCTACAGAAAGTTCAGTTTTCTGAAGGCTGTACAAACCACAGAATCTTTTAAATTCACGTACAATCAGTGTTGGTTTTTGTTTTTTTTTTAACTTTCCAGTAGAGGTATACATTCAGAGATGTACTCACTATACATCTCACAGAACGGCTGAGGCTGGAGGGGACCTCTGGAGGTCATCTTGTCCAACCCCCTGCTTGAGCAGGGCCACCTAAAGCCCCTTGCCCAGGACCGCGTCCAGACGGCTTTTAAATATCTCCAAGGACGGAGATTCCACCACCTCCCTGGGCAACCTGTAAGCGATCAGATACATGGAATTACCTGGTAAGAATGAGTTCAGTAAAATTCTTTACACAGTTGGTTCTACGCGAGCCATTAATTACAATTCCCCTTGACAGAAGTACAGCATCACATCCAGGAAGCACACAAGGACAAGATGTTGAACTTTGCTGCCTTGTGATCACACTAAAACAAATACATTATTGACAACAAATATTCATACAAGTACAACTGTGAGCAGAGCATGCAAAGCAAACCAGGTTAGTGCTTTCTTTAGCATAGTGGATAGCTAATGCTGTTACTGCAAGAGGAAAATACCTACGGGCAAGATAAGGAGGCATGCTTAACTAGAATACAGGCACTAGAAGCACTTCGATTTACAGATTCTTGACTTATTTACCACCTTACATATAATCCTAGCTTATCATTCATTGGATTTGGCTAAACCGCTAGGATATATCACACATACTCTTTAATGCACATGATGCTGCTTCAAGTAACTCTTTAGTTGAACTAGCATAGATAAAATTATGCATCACTCTCTGACACTGATTTCTGGCATCAGGTGGTATCTTGATTCAGCACATTACTTGAAAGTAGCAAACATCCCACATGAGAATCATCATGCAAAAGGCTTCAAGGTTACACATTAAAAGACCTATTCTTAACTCTGGTGCCTCTGGTTCCCAGTCAGGGCCACACAACTTTTAATCCTTATGCTTTTCTCTTTAAAAGGTACCTAGCAGAGAACATAAGCTCAGGTTCTTATTCCTAGGGCTACAGAAAACAACTTGAGCAAGGGCCGAAGGAAATACAAACAGTTTAAATTGGTGGCTGCAACTGAGCACACCGATTGACTGCTCCATCTGTTTGTATAATCTCAAACAGGCAAAGGCAGTAGCACAGTAAGGAAGACCACAAAAGAGGCACACAAGTTACCAACAGAATACTTATTTCCATAACTGTAATAATGCTAGCAATTCTTTTAACCTTTACTTTAAAATCTCTGGAACCGTCAAAATGGACAGATTGGAAGGCTAACTTTGAGACTAGGAAAGTCCTCCCCTGAACAAAGGGCAACGAGAGATACCGTAATGTGTTTGAACAGAGATAATGGCTTCTTGATTAGGGGATAAGGGTAATTCTCAAAGCTCAGCATAAATGAAAACACTAATCAAGTGACTACTTGAATATAAATGCCTGGTTTTTCTTTTCCAGTTTGATTTCTGAAACCCATGAATGCATTTGCTCCTCATTTAAGTAACTCAAATTCCAGCAAACATGGTATTGCATGTGATCATCCCTGGGAAAAAAAAAAGCCGCCATTTTTAAGTAATCATAATTGTACTTCTTGTGAGTCACACACCAATTCTGGGTTATCAGAACACATAACAATTACACCTTCTGCGCACCTTCTACAAGAAGGAGCCAATACACAGTAATTGTATAAAAGCACAAACAAGGAAAAAGAGCAAACATCCACTCAATCCTAAACCTTGCTTTTCAAGGTGAGGCATGTACGTACCGCAAGATAATAAACTTGGGCTGTTACATGGTTGGCGATACCAAGGAGTGAAGGTTACTCGGGTAATTTTTCAACCTGAATTTACATGCTTTCAAAGGCTTCCTTTCAGAAAGTTATACGGTTACATTACAAGGTGTCGTCTTCATGCAATCCTAGCTCTAGCATAAAAAAACGCCCAAAGGAAAGTGGTTTTGAATCCAAAATGTCTACCTGCAGTACAGAAGTGTTGTAACATCTGCGATAAGCAGTACAGCCCACCCTAACCCCAGAGAGCTACTGAACCTTATCTCAGGGGGCACTGAGAAGACCCCTTGGCCACAAAGTCAATAGCCAGTGATCCCACCCCACAATAAGCCGTGAAATCAGTGAGTTATTAAGCTTTTTTTTCCCTCCTCCTTTTTCATAAGTGCTTTTCCTCACAGTTAAGAGCACATGAGTTACTCGACTCTGTTTCCAGAAGCAGGCTGCGCCCACCTTAGGTGCTGAAGCCTTCCCCGGCGGTGAAGCTCAGCCTGGGAGGCCGGCGAGGCCCCGGGGTCCCGGCCCCGGCAGGAGGGTGGCTGGGCCACGACGAGGTATTTTGTCGTTTTAAAGAGCGCAAAGGCCACGGGACCCCGCGAACGGCCGCCAGAGTCGCAGGCCGCGGCCGTGAGGGACGACCGACCGGCTCGGCCTTTGGCAAACGGGGAGAAGCGGCGGCAGATAATTAGCTCCGCTAAACCAATTAGCGGCCCTTGCCCAGGCTCGCCCCGCTAATCGCCTCCCGCCCGCCCGCTCCCCCTCACGCCAGCGGCCGTTGGGGCAGGGAGGGAGGGAGGGAGGGAGGCGGCGCGCGCCTTTCCCCGCGCGCCCCGGTTCCCGCGCCGCGAACCCGCCAAACCCCGGCCCGGCTCGAGACCCGACCGCCCCCCTCCGGCGGCGGCGGCGGCGGCGGCGGGAGGAGGGAGCGGCCCGGCAACGCTGCGCTCCCATTGGCTGCGCGGGGCGGAGGGCTGCGAGGTGATTGGTTGGGTCGAGTGCCCCCCCCTCCCTCGGCGGCTCAGCGGGTTGAATTCAAATCGGCACCGGGAGCGGCCGCGCGGCGGGACCGGACAGGACCGGGCGGCGGCGCCGGCACCACCACCACTCCTGGTGGGTGCCGGCTCTCAGGCGTGGTGGGGCGGGCAGCCGGCGGACGACGGAGCAGGAGCAGAGAGAAGCAGCTCTCTGGGCACAGTGGTGGCGCCAAATGTTTAAACCGGATCCCGGAAGGGCCCCGCCCGCCGGCGGCGGCCAATCGGCGGCGGCCAATCGGCGGCGCTGCACCGCCTGCGGCCGGGGGCGGGGCGGGGCGGGGCGGGGCCGGGCCGGGCCGTTGGGCGGCGGGCGCGGGCCGCCGGGCGCGCGCGGGCCGGTCCGAGAGGCGGGAGGCGAGGAGCCCTTCCCCGGCGGCGGCGAGGGCGGCGGGAACCGGGCGAGGTGGGCGCCGCCGCCGCCTGCCCGCCCGCTGGCCCCTCACGGGCGTCCCCGCCGGTTTCCCTCCTAACGCTTCCCTCCTCCCGCCCCGCAGAAGCGGCGGGACCCTGCGATGCGGAGCGCCGCGGCGGCACCGGTCAGCGTCGCCCCCTGAGGCTGCGCGGCGGCGGGAGAATGCAGCAGGCGGGCGGGGAGATGGGGACCGGCGACAAGGTAATTCCTCGGTTCCGCCCCGCTTTCCTCCGTGCCCGCTCCGGTGGGCAGGCGCCGAAGCGGGCGGCCCCGCCGGGGGCTGCTGTCCCCCGCGGGGGCGGTGGGGCCGGGGCGGCGGGGCCCGGCGCGGTGACAGCCCGGCCGGGGTGCCCGTCCTCCGCAGCACCTCTGGGCGCGAAACCCCTTCGGTCGGGACGAAGGCGTGCGAAAAACGTTGGGTGGCGGCAATCGAGCGCCTTTTACGTTCACTTTAATTTCTATCCGTAGCAGAAGAACCTGAGGCTTTACCTGACCCCCTTTATCCACCAGTTTTGTACCGAGCAGTACTGCTTCCTGCAGTACTCCCCCTTTTTTCCCTTAATAAAAGGGGTTTCAGTCGTTCTTCATAGCTTTCTGCTGCGGATTACCGTTCACTCTGACTGTATTTTCCCCCGAGGGAAAGAAAAGGAGAATTAGGCCAAGAATATCACGGGCCCTGTGTCTTAAGCTAAAGGCACAGTCACAGAAATGGTTTCAGGGAAGGGGTTTGTTGGTTCAGAGTCCAACTGCAACCTTTGACTCTGAGCTACCCAAAAAATGCAGCTGATCTCTATCCCACTTCGACTGTTACCAACAAACGGATTATAGTGCTTCTGCTTTTTAACATCAGTTTTTCTTTTCCTTGGTGCGTAGGAAAATCATTCTCCTGAGCCATACAGAAGCGTCTTGAAAACCCCCTTGAAACAAGCAGCTACCTCACAATCGGTATTGATAGAGCTACAGCCTGACTGTCAGCCTCTGACCACACCCCCAAAACCTAAAGAAATCCTTCCAGCAGATCCATGGACGCCTACTTCCAACCTTAAAATGCTGATTAGTGCAGCTAGTCCCGAGATTAGGAGCAGAGAACAGAGAAGGGAACTGTCGAACAACACAAGTGAGGTCCTACAGGCAAAACACTGTTTGCAGGTATGTTGTAAAGGTGTCTTCTTTATTTACTTTTTTTGTAAAGTTAGCTGAAGGCTGTTTATTCAGTATAAAAAGGTATACATTAACATACTACAATGTTTTTAAAAGTTTTGATTTTGGAGTATTTACCCAATGTAAGTAAGGATATTGCCTAGTTAGTTACATACAACTGGTAATGTTTTGCTGGTTTTACTTCACAACTGTTGAGGAGAAAGGGAGAACGCCGGGCCTTTGACAGCACTCACAATGAAGCTGCTAAATATCCCCCTTTACATATTTATTGTAAAAAATTTCAAATTCTCTTTTTCTTGTTTCCGTGTAGGAGCACTTATCGGGAGATGAATATGAAAAATCTCAACCAAGTCGCAAAGAGAAAAGTCTAGGATTACTGTGTCATAAATTCTTAGCTCGATATCCTGATTACCCCAGCACTGCAGAGAATAATTACATTTGCCTTGATGAAGTAGCTGAAGAGCTTAGTAAGTTGCTGTATACGCTATTATATATTTCTTCATACAAATATGCCAATAACCAATGCACTTGCGTTAGTGCATTTTTGCTCCGTAAAATTTTGAACGCTTACTGTGTACTCTCAAGCTTATTTAAACTCAGCTTTAAACTCTTCATTCTTAGAGCAATTCTTTTAAAAAGCTAAAGTTTCTTTGGTGACCTGAATTGAGAAACTGAGTTATGTTTAATATTAAACGCCTGAATTATTGCCAATCCCACAAATAGCCAGTTGCAGTTTTTTGGCTCTGGAGATGATGGCTAAGATTAGTGGTTGGATTTTTGCGGCAGGAACTAGCGTTTCTCAAGCTGAACCCACAACTTCCTGTCCAATCGTGACATCAAAGCAAGAAGCTACTTTCTGCTCTCTACGATAATTTAAATTTCTCATTTTATATCACTATTTTTATATCAAACCAATGATCTACCGAGAGTCTAAGTTGCTAACATTAAGCTGAAGCTCCTTTTTATCAAGGAGCTATGAAATTACAGTATTCTACAGATTATAACACTGATCATAGTTATAAATCATACTGCTAGAAATTTTTTGGTGTCATTGTATCTTCAGAATACGTTGGGGGACACAGAAGAGGGATGAATTGCAAATTAAACAAAATGTCTATTCTATTTATAGTTTGTACAAAATAACATCTCTTTTAAAAAACGCCTGGTCAACACCAAGAATTTGACAGACAAAAGAGAAAGGGACAGTGTGTTAATAGAATAACATGTAAAACCAAGTTACAAAACAGTTGTCTACCATGAGTTTCCAAGGATATTTAATGAGACGATCTAAAATCGATGCAATGAATAATTAAAAATGCTTTGTTTTTTTTTTAAAGCTGTATTGAAACCCATCTAATGGCTCTTCTGGCAACAGTAAGTTTTATTTCTTAAGGAATGCTGTAAACCAAGTATAACTGTCGAAAAGCAAGTCCTTCCATATCTAAAGCAAGAATTGTTTTCTTTTCCTTGCTGGCAAGATCTATGAAGGCTATTTTCAGAAACCTTTGTAATGAGGAATTGGCAAAAGTGCCTTAGAAGTATATTATAAGGAGGGGGAAGTATAGGAAACTGATCCCTTCTCCGTGCAAACCACGTTTCAGGTAAATGTATGACAAAACATATGTAGTAGAGATGTCATCTTCATCTTTCTTTTCTTTTTTTCAGATGTTGAACGTAGACGGATATACGACATTGTGAACGTGCTAGAGAGCCTACACATGGTGAGCCGCCTTGCCAAAAACAGATATGCTTGGCACGGGCGACATAATCTCTCCAAAACCCTGCAGGCTTTGAAAAAAGTTGGAGAAGAGAACAAATATACGCAACAAATTCAGATGATCAAGAAAAGAGAGTATGAGCATGAATTTGATTTTGATGGTGAAAGAAACGAAGAAATGGCAAGATCTTTCGGCTCAAATGAGCATTCAGAAATGTCTTTTGTTGAGCTCCCAGGAATGGAATTTCGTGCTGGTAATAATTCTCTATAATGCCAAGAATAATATGTGCTTGTAATGATCGATATCTATGAACTTGGAAAAAAACATCTGTTGGACTTTTTTTTTCTGAAATGCTACTGCCTGAAAGGTGCCACAACTGTTTGTGGTGAGAAAATGCTCTGCGCTCCTTCAGTTCTCTGGTTCATTCAATTCTTGCACATGTATTTTGTTTTTACAGTGCAAGAACAAGGGGGAATCAGGTGAAACTATCAGACGATCCCAACATATAATCCAATTTGCAGGATTTGTTACCGTTGAACATTATAGAAGCCGAAAGTATAAATTACTCAATTTATTTTTTAATTTAGGTTTGATTCGTGGAGGAAATGTTAATTCAGGATTGTTAAATACATTGTATAACCTGCAGTTAAGCATCTGTAAGAGTACAAGTTCTCAGACAATAGGAAATGCATACAGGGGCATTTCCCTCTTTGGGGAATTGCACTCTCTCTTTGTAGTTAGACTTGGTATCCACCTAATTACCTGATTCTTGTCATGTAGAGGCACGATTCTGGAGTCCACATCAGCCCTGCCTAGTTGCTGCGTTGTTTGTTCTGAAAATAATTGTTACTGACACATTTCCTCAGTTTTTTAAAAATGTTTGTAGCTGGCGTGTCACTTAATACTTCAATCCTTTCTCCTGTCTGCTGCAGCATCAGTAAATAGCAGGAAAGACAAGTCCTTACGAGTGATGAGTCAGAAATTTGTGATGCTGTTTCTTGTATCGACTCCTCAAATAGTAAGCCTTGAAGTTGCTGCTAAAATCTTGATTGGAGAAGACCAGTTAGAAGACTTAGATAAAAGCAAGTTTAAAAGTAAGTAAAATATCAAGTGTAAGCTAAATGAACTATTCTAGTACTAGTTCATACAGTGTAAAATACCATCCTCTTTTTCCTGCCATAAATACATTTGAGCCTCCAAAAACTCACTAAACACCAAGCGCAGTTTTTCACAGGGACCCGCTTGTGCATAGTCATTGATACGTAATGACGTAATGACCACAAAAGAGGAAAAGTCCATTAAATCCTCTCTCCTGAAGTAACGTCACAAGGCAGCTTATTGGTAACAATTTCTCTTTCCTCAAGCAGTCTGTCAAAGATTTCAGCGTCATTTCATGAAAGATGCCCCAGAATCATGCAAATCTGTGTTCTGGTCATGTAACTTACTTGTTGGAAATCTAAAGAAATTCTGTAAAAGTCCTGTTAATAACTTAAACGGGAGGGGAAGTGAAACCCAGTGCTGTAACTGCCAATTATTTCTTCATTCTTTTACCCTGCTCTCAGTTCCCCGCACGCTTCCTCCTCTTCCTCTCCATTCAAATGAAAAGGTACTTCTAGGTCTAGGCCTGTGTATCTGTAATAATCAAAAATGAGCCTGCTCTTGAGAGATCAAGAATTAATTGTGGGTTTCATTGAAAATTACACCCTTCCTTGATTCTCAGACAGACTCCATTGCTTTATTTGTGGAATTGTATCTATGCGAAAACTCATCCTCGCTGGTTTCAGTTCATAATTTCCTTTCCACTGCATCACGCCAACATCGAGAGGGTGGGTGGGTAGGCAATAGGAAGGTTTTGTTCGTTTTCATTCTTTCTTCTTCCTCCCTAAGGCCTGTCTCACAATAAAAGCATTTTCAGGGCATTCCATCCATGTGTCTGTATTTCAGGTATCACAAGTTTTACCATCTTCTTGGTTAAGAAGCATCGCCCCAAGTTCCATGACTTGCTAGACTTTGTTTTCGGTAGCAGAAGCTTTGGCCTAAGCACATTCACTTTGCAGTCCAGAAGTCACTTGTAATTTGCCTGCTGCCTAAAACTTTTCCCTCATAGCTCAACCTGCAGGATGGTTATCCTGTTGGATTTTAGCGTGTCTCTTCCCCCTAGTTCCCATATTCACCGTTGCAGGTGCGTACCTGCCTTTTAACCTACTTACTTTCACTCCAGAATTGGTACAGGTTTGGCCATTGCACAGAACCTAACTTGTTTTGAAAATGTTTTTTTTCTGTATTTAGCATGATATACTTAGCAGTATTTTCTTATCTAGATCTGTATCTATGTCCTTCTATTCAACATATAAACTTTATATTGTGATATGTTATTTCACAGTATAAATACCTGTTCCACAAAATTCTTCTTATAAAAAAAATTATAAAGATTTTTCCTTCTAGCTGCTAAAAGGACATTACAACATTTTAAATCAGATATATGTTAACTTGTGAATCGGAATTGCTATACTTTACATTTGTTTATTTTATTTCAGCCAAAATTAGGAGACTTTATGACATAGCAAACGTTCTCAGTAGCCTTGAGCTCATCAAGAAAGTTCATGTTACAGAGGAGAGAGGTAGAAAACCAGCATTCAAGTGGACAGGACCTGAGGTCTTGCCCAGTATTCAGGGTAGGTGTATGTGTCATTTCCTTTTGTTCTGCTGATGATTTTGACTGTTTCTCTGTTTTCTCTGCTAGAAATTTTTTGACCAAAAGACAGGTAAACTAAGCAGAAAGTCTTTGCTAGCTACGTCACTGTCCCCGGTCCCCGGCAGCAGGGCACACCAGTGGGCATTTCCACATAGTAGATGTACCCATACTGAGACTCTTCCATTTCCATTTTTGCTGCTGCTAGTACTTGAATAACTGTAAGCCAGGCTCAAATAACTGCTTTTAATTACTGAATCTGCATATGACATGTATTTACTCTTTGGATTTTTTTCTGCTTTTTAGATACAAAACTTGAAACAACTTCTACGACCTGTCCCCCACCTGTTTCAGACTCCATCTCTTCCAAAGAGCAGTGTTCAAAAAACCTTTTTCCTTCAAGAGCAAAGCAAAACTTCACTCGGCATCCATCTCTAATAAAGTTAGTTAAAAGCATAGAAAACGACAGAAGAAAGATCCAATCTGCTCCAACCAGTCCAGTTAAAATAAGTGCAAGTACGTATCTTCGTCGAAGTTTGTTTTTAACTCAGAGGTAGTCTTGCATTAAATATTCAGGCTTGCCATCTTCTCATGGGAGAAGCAGATGTGTGGGTACGCCTGCTTACAACAAACATGTCTTAAGAACTGTCAAAAGTAGACATGATGGGGAAAATACACGTTGCCTGTAAATCCGAGGCTTTACAAGATTGATAGTGCAAACAAAGCTAAAATGATCCGTCTTCAGGGCGTAAGCTCTGCAATTAGTAGAAGCTCTTTCCAGTTTGGGGGACCAAATCCACTCACAGCTTGCGCAGTTGCAACAAAGTAAATATGTTTATTGAGATCCGGAACAAATTCAGCAGGCTGTAGGGAACTCTAGCCTCCTCTTTCACACCAAATACACAAGGCGTGGCATATTACTATTTTGGGTTTAAGAATAATATTAAATCCCTTTTTACATATCACTATCTTGACTTCGCGTGACGTCCTACTGGCTACAAACTTCTGTTTGTGTAGTACAGCTGATTCTCTGGATATTGTACCTTTCTCTATGAACTGCTCTAACCCTGGTTTGGTATGGAAACTGGGCTGTAGATCTTACTATGTAAGCAGTTCTGTATTCCATACGATTGCCAGAAAATTACCTATCAGCGTTCATGTTCTTGTTAGGTATCCTCTTTGGAGGGGAAAAAAAATGGAGCTGAGGCTTTAAGATTCGTTTGACATAAGCTACTATCCAATTGATCAAGTCTGGGCTGCAGTTTGAGGATAACACGGAGTCTTAGCGTCTTCTCATTAAATGTGTACGCCACGTTAAATAACGCAGTCTCCTCAAGACAAAATTTAACTTCTAAGTTTGATGTACTAACAGTTTTCTTTTGTTTTCCCTCTTCCAACCAGTCACTGATCAAAATTTATCAGCTTTCCCAAGTAAAATGGCTCAGGTTCCAACAATCACTAAACATCAGCTGGAAGGACAATCAAAGTAAGTTTGCACAAGTATTAAGGTGAGAAGCTTTATTTTGTCACTGGCCATTAAGTTAACGCTATGCTCAGTCTGAGTTGGGCAATAGTCTGCAAAAACAGGTAACTCCTGATCCTGCAGGCTATTTTTTTCACTTATTATTTTCTGTTCAGTGGATTGAGAAGGACAAGTTCACGTTAAGTCTTTGTATTGCAGAAACTAATTTGTCAGGGTATTCACTTCTGTATGAAGGTATTAAAATACATTGGGCTTTTTTGTTTGTTTTGTTTTTGTTTTAAGGAAAGCAAAAGAGATGAAAATGAAATTGTCAAGATCTGCTTTGGAACGTAACCTGCTCTCACCTGAGGTAGTCCGCAAGCCCGAACCTCCTTGCACCGCAGCACCCTCTCAGCTGTCAGCTCTCACGCAGCCACGCGCCGTCTGTCCTCCAAGCCACAGTTCAGTCCCACCAGCAATACTACCTCATACTCATTCTGGTGTGTCATATGCAATATATCTGCACCCTTCCCAAGCCCACACTGTGACAACATACAGCCCAAGTTTCATGTTGCAGCCTCTACCGTGTGCTAATGTAACTGGAATTAAGAGTATTAATTCAAAAGCATTAAATAAAATAACCACTGAGGAAGGGGACAGTCAGATAGCTACAGATGATCCAACAAAGTCCTTGACAGCTAAAGAAAGACCGACTATCAAATCAAAAACTTCATCACAGCGGTGCCTTAAAAGATCACAAGCATTACAAGAGAATAACTTAATTAAAAGGTATAGAAGTGATGAGGAAAGCCTTGATACTTCTCTGGTAAGTTAAATTATTTTCAAAATGCCATTTTACAGCTTAACGATGTTGCCACCTACTCATTTTCAAAGTGATTTAGGAGCCTACTGGTGTGTGTAGGCGTTTTAAATAACATTACACTTGAAGGGATGACGTTCATTTGTTGTGCTTGCTGATGTTTGGGGGGCTGTTTTTTGTTTGTTTAAACATATATATCTCTATATCAATATCACATTATTTTGCTGGTATTTGCAAAGCATCAGGCAGAATATATAGTATGCAATGTAACACACGTCTTCGAAAGGCAAACGTAGGATCAGGCTGTATTTTTCTCCTTGTTCCCCTCTTCCCCCTCCAAATATTTATTTCCAAGAAGACCTGTCAAAGCGTACAGATGTTAGTCAAAATAAAACAACTCCAAAAACATTATGTCAAGACTTACCTATTTATAGATACAATGATTCTGGAGTAGTTTGGGTTGCTCATCTTGCTGGCATTCATTCTTAGCTTCAGAGGGTTTAGGAGGGAAAGTGGACACAAAAGTCGCTGGATGGGGTATGTCCCAAAATCCTGATACCTTCTAAATATTTCTATCCAGTGTCGTACACTATTAATGTTGGATTGCTGTAAGCATGATAATACAGCACATGAAAAGAATAAGAGGTTCGGGTACTGCTGCTGAATATTTTAGTGTCTCTGTAAATTATGAGGCTGCTTTAAGTTGTGCTTGCCAAAACAGTCGTGAAATGTTATCGGCGTGTTGTGACGATGTGTGGTGTCAGACATCCACTGGCTGAGAAGGAGCAAGAGGGGATAACATGGAACTGGTTGTCCTATTGACTAAGAAATTTTTAAAGCCCAAGCTTGGGAGTCAGGAGAAAAGAGAAAGTTTGCTGTCCTGATTGTTAAGAATTTTTATAAATAACATTGTAGACCTGTAATTGAGAATGTTAAGTCTTACAGTGTCTGCCTTTGGTTTTGTATGTACTTTTTTTAAAGGGAGAATCCATTAAAACTGAAAGACCGCCTTCCAGTAGCTCGCAAACAAATCCCGAAATAGACAATTTCCAGGAAGAGAGACAGAACAAAACCGAAACATTGGATCAAAACACAGCAAGTTGCTATGACCAATGTAAAAGAGAAGATATTCCAGAAGATGAGGACAAAATCAAAACTAAACAAGACATACCTGTAGCATTTGCTATTCCTGCTCATGAGGTAAGCTTTGTCAGACACCACAGCACATCTTGCCATTCCCTGGGAAAAGACCACTTGGAGTCTTCGCAAAAGAAACAAAACTATAGTAAACACCACACACATAGATTGTCTTTGGTTAAATTCTTCTTAGTGTGCTTTTAAAACCTTATTTTGTAGGAATGTAGGACTTCTATTTCAGTATTAAGTAAACAAATAGGAGGACATGAAGTGACTTTGAGGCTTCAGCGGGGATGAAGGTCACAACTAAGACTAAGTAGAGGAAGGCAACGTTGAGATCCCTTACATCCCCCATCCTTTGTTTGTGTATATTTAGCCTCAAATACCTTGATTTACAACAGAATCACACGAAACTCTCTTCATCAGTAAAGTTTGATATTCTGTAGTTAAGACTTACTACTGTAGAGACCCTGAATAAAGAACAGTTCTGTTGACAAAAACAGAACTTGTAAATGCAAAAGGATTGTCTGCCGATAGTCGTCTTATGAAAAACACGATCCAAGAGTGAGGTGACGTGATGATTGCTGGGTCCAGATGTTTCTTCTGGGGAAAAAAAAAGTATTCATTTTCAGGATTTCTCTTTTGTCTAGTCTAACTGTACAGTGTTAATCCCAAATGGATTTCCAGTTCCTCACCGAGGATATCGGCTGGAAATGGAGCCAGCTGACTTCTTGCACAGCAGGGCAGTCTTACTTTAAGGAGCGTGTCCTTGAGTCACTTCTGTCTCATTTCAGACAGAAAGTCATACAGGCATGGAACGCAGGACCCTGGGGATATGGAGGATAAAGAATAAACATGGCAAGGGGGATGCAACTTTGGAGAAAAACTTCATTTTTTTGTTCATGACGTGTTTGGGGTAAAGGTGCATTGTCTTTTTCTTTTTCAGACTTTTTTCCCATCTGGCTATCTTATTCCTCTTACTCAGTGCACCCATGGCAACAAGGCAGGCTTTTCTGATAAAGAGAAAGCTGGGATATGTTCATTACAGCACACTACCTACAGCTCACCCATTGCTGGCAAGTATTAAATAGGCACGCAGTTGTCTGGCTTAAAGGACTGTGGGCCAGATTCGTCCTACCGAGGTGACGAAATCACAACACAATGGCTTGAGTCTCAAGTTTTAATCCCCTTCAACACTTGATTTTTCTGTTTCAGGTGTCATTCCAGTGACAGCATCTGAACTGAAAGCAGTTAACATTCCTGCTTTTCATATAACACCCTTGAATATAATGCTGTCACCAACTTCTATAGCTGCTGCGCCTGTACTGAGCACCTCCTGCCTCAATTCGAGCAATACCAGTTCTGCCCAAAATCCAAGTTCTTCAGTTCTGAACTTTACACTGCAACACGTAGGACTAATACCGGCGGGTGTGCAAGTTCCTGCAAATCCTGTTCTTCAGCACGTGCCAGTCTCTTCACAACCGGAAAATGTTAGCCATAGCTCAGAAAACCTGAACTTGCAAGAGGAGAAGGTAAATAAAAATATATTGCAATTTCTTGACTGTGGTGGGTTGAGTGGGAAGTATAGCACAGCAATTCCTTTACAGCAAGTAAAATATTTAAATAAACTTTTTTTTTTTTTTTTATCTTTATAAATCAGCACTGCCCAAAAAGACCTGGCAGTGAAGGCCAGTATAAGTACAATATAACTGAGAGGTTAGAAAGGAAGAACAAGTATCTTATTTGTTGTGGAAGTGGAGCCAGCTGGAAGATGACAAGATGTGAAGAGACAACTTTTAGAAGGAGGATTTTGCATAGATCTGAGATGACACTTATTAACAAATTGTCCATTTGTTGCTTTCCTTCTCGTTACCCTCCTAATCTACTCTCAAGTTCTCGTGTTTAATGTTAGCTTTTTTTAATAGGATGGGATTGTACAGGATTTTAAAAAAATATTTTTTTCCATGGGAAATTTGTCTGTGTATTTTGTGTAACACTGTATTGCCTAAGATATGTTTGTATTAAAAAAAAGGAGATAGTAAGGAATTAGAGAAACCAGATTTTTATTTAATTTATTTTATATATGTATATTTATAGATATGTCAAGGAATACAGGTATATTACTCTCCGTAAAGAGTTGTGAAGTTTTTAATTTTCAGGGAAAAAAATTAGTTTTAGAAACCTAAAACTAGAATTTACTTTTTTTTTTTTTTTCCTTCCCCTTAAGTGAAAGTAATTTTCTCTCTTCTCTTTAGCCTTGTGTGCCAAAGGAACCCCAAGAGCCCCAGACAGTTACAGAACATTTTTTCCGCACACCAGGAGGGCCGAACACAGTACCTTCACTCTCTGCAAATTCAGATGGTACCAACAGAATCTCTCCAGGAACTCTGTATATTCCTCAACGAAAACTTGAAGTGTCAGAAGACTAATTTTGGGATATCAGATTGCTGAATGTGTTAGCAGGCACGATTCCTGGCAATACACTGCACGCATCTTGGATTGTATGATGGACAATGTGTGTTTTGGACATGTATTGGCAAGACCTCAGTACTGGAATAGCCTTAATTAATGCCTTAGAATTAAAACTGGCTCTTAATGAGAAAGTTAATGTCTAATAATTTTTCCAAAAGGCTTACCTGAAGTATTATAGCAACAAAGTTATGTATCTAGTGGTTTTTGTGTTGCTTTTCTGCTATGCAAAGTAAGCTGAAATTGTCTTTGTACAGAAAGGTACAGTCTATCAGTCAGTACATATTTTGCACAAAGAAAAGTACTGTGAGTGTGTACATATTTTATGTCTTAACAAAAAGTCCATAGTTAAAATGTCTTGCTCCTATGTTCAATAATGCTCTTTTGTAAAGTTAGTAATAAAAAAAAAAACAACAAAAAATGAATTCTTAATCAAGTTTTATATAAGTTAAGAATTATTTATACTGTATTTTTAAATCAATTTGTTCAGATTAAACTTGCATCAAACTCAAATTTTGACTTTTTTTTGTTTGATCAAATTAAATTGCCCGAGTTAAGTAATACACTGCATATTCCCTGGCATCTTTTCATTCTTTTTTTGTCAGACAGGGGCATCTGTCTTCTGAAGGAAGGGAAAATGGTATTTCATCAGAAAGGGACTGAAGTAACTCAATCTGACGTCTGACCTCTATCACTAGAGATTACATCTCCTAATAACCATTAGAGGAAAATATAGTTATGAAGTTTGGAATTCAGAGTATCCTTATCACCCTGGAATATTCTGGAAAGTGCTGTCCAAATGTCACAGAACGGAGAAGTCACACAGCTTGGGCTTCAAGCTAAGCAGACGATAGGATGTGAAGGTGTACACTCACGCCTCTGCCTCTTCTGTACCGAGGCTGTGCTGTTGGGTTCTGCTTTCCAGCCAAGATCAACGTCAGCTTCCAGCTGGTGTTTCTCCCCTCCTCCCATTTCGTACCAAACAGGTTAAGTTAAACCATCTGAATTTAAATACGTACAGCAGAGTCTCCTCTATGCTGAAGGAAGAAAGATGAAGCCTCCTCGCACAGCTCACACCCATCCTAGATGCCAAGGAATAACTCACAAATTAAAGGAAAATACAGCGTATCTATCTGCCTTCCCAGGTGAAACCTGCCTGGCTGTCCGCATGAGGACAGGAAAAACGCCAGCAATGCCCAACAGTCAGGCTTGGACTGGGTGAAAAAAAAAACAGTTAACACAGGTAACATAGTAAAACTAACTGGCTTGCTTCTTTTTAATAATGCAAAATCATTTTATAATACAAAATACACCGGACAGAATAGGATAACTATTGAAATACTCCTACCTGAGGGGGAGAGAAGAATAAAAGCTGGAAAATGGAGGAATTCTGACTGCAGCAGCCAGTAGATTGTTTTACTTCTCCAAAGTGGTAATGGGTTGATCTTCCTTAAACCTGCTAGCAATTTCATTCTAGAAGTATAAAGGCAAAGGTTTACAGAAACTTGCATTACTCAAAGCAAACAAACGCCAAACCTTTGGTTTTTGGACACCACCGTTGACAGAATAAGAAACTACAGTAATTAGGCTTGGAGAAACGGTTTCCTCACAAATGGTGCTCTATTCTGAAAAGCTGAATGTTATTCTGACTTGCTGCCTAGTGTCCCTTGGCTCCTGTCAAAATACAGTTGCTTGCTTCTTCACGCCAGCGTTGTAACACCTACCACTTGACTTTCATGTTCATTTTGCAGGCTGAAAAGCCACCGCTTCTCCGCTCCAAGCATGCTGCTCCCCAGAAGACCTGCATTTCGCTCCGACTAGCTGAGCTCGCTGCTCTCTCCACCTGCCTCACCTACCCTTGAACGCGACCCGAGTACCCGCTGTGCTCTCTTGCCACGCTCTAGGAAAGTCCCTCTGATCCTCGGGCTCGTTTCGCTTTTGATATGCTGCGTTCCAGTTCTCCGAGCAGTGGTTTTTAATCCCTACCTTTGATTTATAGAAAACACTACATTCTAGCTCCACCAGGAATAGAAAAATTCATGCATGTATACGTTCCAGTTGCATATTTCAAGCCTGTTCTTTCAGTCTCGGGTCCTGATAACCCGAGCGGACCAGGGCTTATATGAAATGCCAACTAGCCCATACGGGTCCGGCTGTGCCGCTGAGCTGCAAAGAGCCTCTCAACAAAACTCGTGCCCTCACAGGGACACAGAAGCACAGAAATGAAGCAACACCCAATACCAGAAAACTAAAGGTTGTTCCCTGCCTTTGCCCCTTAATTTCTCTGACAAACTCAAAGAGAAAACGCTGACATTTTGGGGCAAAATCTTTCTCCACAGATCTCCCTGCAGTTGGTTACGGTGCAAATCCATCCAAGTACACGATCTACACGATGTGAGTGAAGATTAACGAAGATTCAGTTCCCTCAAATGCCAAGGGTCCTCACTTACCAAACACCAAGGGTGCAAACACAAAGTGGCTACAAGCTTCTCGGCGCTTTCCCTGTGCTCCAACAGCAAGCTCGGTCCTGCCCCTACCCCTCCTTGCTCCCGTCTTACAAGAAACGTTCATACCGCGCACATGGCACCGTCACCTCTGCGTTCAGCCTTATTTGACGTAGGCAGAAGAGCTGCATTAACTATCCGGGGAGAATGACCAAGAAGGGATGGAGTCCAGTTCTCCGGCTCAGGAAAAAAATAGTTCTCCAACTTTACATCAAGGACCTGTCTCTGCATGATAAAATCTTTGCTGGACTCAACAGTCAATGGTTCTATAGGCTCCTAAGAGTTTTCAAAGTAGCCTCAGCAAACAGACCCCTAAAATCCTAAAGTCTGACATGGATTTGGCATCTAATTTCCTTATGCTCCCATGAAAGTCCCAGAGTGGAGACTCCCAGCTTCAGAGTCCCGGTGTTTAACCCCTGGGCTTGGGTTAAACAAGGGCTTGGCCCTCTCACACACAGCAAAGTCCATGATGCTGCACAAAGCTTCTAAATTCAGACACCCCTTTAGAAAATGAGAATTAGCTTCTAAATCTTCAAAGCACTTAAAATAAAACCCTGTAAAAAGTAAACTTTAAGTGCCTCATACGTTAGTCTCCGCATCTTCAGTACGTCTGCAGCATCATCCGTTTCCAACGAGCTCAGGGAGGCACGGCAAATATAACTGCAATGATTAGACGTGGTTAATATTATCCATATTAATTAGTCATCGTAATGCTTAAACACAATAAAAATTTGAAGATTAGAGTGAAAAGCATAATTCTCTGTATCCTAAAAGACAAACCAGTTGCATCTATCAAATCATGAACTGCTGAATGAAATTCTATTTGGTTTAAAATTGTTGAGTTCCAGAGGTTCCTACAAAAGGGTTTTTTTTAAAAAATAATTATTTTGGTAAATAGCTTTCGGCAATGTGACCATTTATAATTAAATCCTCATTTCAGGAACTGTTATTTTATGATTCACATTTAAGCAACGCGGTAGCAACTATCAAACCCGAATCTTTATTTCTGATCTATTAGACGGCCGTTAGGAATGCCCTCTAGGTGTAATCTGAGGGGCTGCATTGTTGTCCACCTACTCACAAGTGGACTTAAGGGAACAAAATGCCAAGCTTTTGTCAGAGGTTATTTTCAGCTTGGTGATAGCAATGGCATTGCTCAGATCCCTGAAACTGTCTCCCATTCCCCTCCCCTCCCAGCTTATAGGGCCAACAGCAGCGGCCACTGCATTTAAAGAGTGCAGGAATCCTTCGCCTTCAAACCCTTCGAGGCCTAAGAAACCAGGGAGAACCATCGAGAGACTCCGGTAAGCATAGCGTATCGCGTTCTGCCAAGCCTGTCGGATATACGCGTTTGGGGATTTTATTCTTTTCCTAACAGATAGCAGAAACAGCTTCTTGCTTGACAAAGAAAAACGTGTAGGTCTAGCGCAGAAATGCGAGTCCTACAGAGCTGACGGCAGTATTTTAGGTTTGGAGGAGCCAACGGATAAGAGAGATTCTTCTGGGCTCCTCAGCCTGTTCAGTAGCTGCTCGTGTTACGGGAGCGGGGCTGGGGGATCCTCCTTGGCGAGATACGCGTTTTCACTGCGTGCAGGACTGAGTAACAGACGTTTCAGAAGCTTTAAAAAGTTTTTTTACAGAGCAACAGAATTATCTTTTCCACAGATAGCCTGTCTTTGTACATACACTTTTTAAAGCATACAAATTGACGTGCTTTCATAATTTCTCAGATAAAAATATTCTAGAAGTAAAAAAAAAAAAGAAGATGAAAAATCCTCAAAATATTTAATGTTACTGACCAATTGGTTTTATATCAAATGAGAAGAAAACTTCTATGCAGACTTGACAGAAAATGGCCAGATAAGAACGTAGGATGAGAGAATTCACACGTCCATCCCTCAACCATTAAAAGAGAGCTCAGTTGGTCAAGTCTTCAGAAAAGCCCCAGTAGTTTAAAAGAACAAAAAAAGTTATTTACTTTGAAAAGTTTTCCGCCTAAAGGTAAAATTATTTTAAAGAATAAAGCCTTGTATGTAGATAAAATAATTCGGCGTCTGATCTCAGTCATCACGGCAATGTTTCACAGTCCGTAACAGGTTTGCTTGGCACTTAAATGACTTAGTGCACGGCTACAGATTTAGGGAAGGAGCTTCTGGAAAGAAAATTGAAAGTCGATAGCCCAGGATTAGGTCTGGGAAAAGGAACAGGTCATTTGTACGGCAGGGTGCAGCCTCCCACAGCCACATGAATCAAACTGAACTCCGGGCATCTACGTGCGAGTATATTTGAGGGGGTGGTTGTTTTTTTAAGTCAGAATTAAGTGTCTTGTTCTAGTGTCAGGGTATCTTATTTTTTGGAGGTGCAATCTCCAATTTCTGCAATGGTGTGCATCAAGGAAGCTTTAAAAGAAATGTGGCATTACTATGTCAGAAAATAACAGATAATTGGAGGGACACAGAGATGAAAGCAAAGGACTTGGACACAGGACTCTGTGTTTTTCTATCAATCAGCTTTGCACATCACGTGCTTCATATCAAGTCACTTAAAATCTTTTGTTTCAAAAGGGTTTGTGTAACTTAGAGTGACCAGTGTGAAGGAAAAAATACTAACTTTCCTGTGTCAGTGTGGAAATTCCCATGCCTTGATCTCCATGTGTTGGTTTACTGCAGAAATACAGGAAAAATGCTAGTCATCATGAAACCGTGGTGGAAGCTAAACGTATGACACTAACTAATACACTTAAAATTTACCTGTATCCATAGTCCATTGAATGCATCGGAGTGCAATATGATTATAAATACATAATGATATTGCACCTTTCATTAAATGAGCTCACTCTTCAAATACAAACATTTTCTCTGTTGTGAATCCATTCTGCTGAGAGAGAACGCTTTCTGCAACGGATTGGATTTTGACAAGAACACCTTCAGCCTTTTTGAGATGCAATGGCAGGAACTGTGCTTTACGCTGCAGACACACCAAGATCTAACACAGTGAGTGTTACTTGCAGAGAAGGAAAGTTATTGCTACTTGTATAAAGGAAGGTGTATGTTGTTCCCCCCATGGCGCTGGCGGGGCGAGTAACACTACGGGCAGTCGCATGAGTCACTGGTGGTCACAGGACCGGTCAGCAGCGGAGCTGTGATTAGATACCGGAACGAGGTCCTGGCTGCACTGGCATTTCCCACAGACTTCAGCTGGGAAGACTCTCAACTGTAGCCTTGATACTTGTATTTCACTGTAGACAGTGATTTAATTTGATGTTATTGCTGTTTATTTATTAGGTAAGGAATCAGTATTTTTACACGTTTAACTAAGTCTAGACTAAACAGCTAGCTGGGACTAAAATAAAGAGAGATGCAAGGCACATCCTCTCCATCGGTCCTGGTTCAGCATTTCTACCACCATTTCTACCAGTGGTCATGAGGACGGACATTTCCCATTTTGTTTATCCACTTCAAGGCCATCCTGTAGCACATGTGGCACCCTGCGACAATCCTCCCAGCCACACAATAAGTGACTTCTGCCGTCCATTCAGATAGGACTTGACCTCTAGACTATCAGATGTGTAAGCATTTAGAAGGGAAAGCCTCGTGTTTAGCAAGGAAACACCAGAATGACTTTCGACATCTTTTTCACCTGCACTGCGCCGCCCAGCACCAGCGCTGCCTTTTACTCCTCTACACAACTTCATCAGGCCAATACTGCATCCACGTCCCATTGAGATCAATGGATCTAAATATATATTTGGATTATATTCTTATCAATAGCACTCTGATTAGAGTGAGACGCACTCTGTGACAGTTATGTGACATCCAGATTTGTACGGTATGACTAACAGCCCAACAGAAGACGGCTCACATTTTTCCATGCCTGTGCAGAGCACAGAAACACTTCAAAGGCTTCCTTGCTCGGAGGCTCGCCTAGACGGTAGTGTTACAAGCTCTAAATAACGAGAAGCACGTACCCTTGGCTGCACATCTGATGGGTATAAATTCTACTCCATGTAGTAGCTGCATCTTGAAACAGAACGACATGAGCTGCTGAATACTATTAGAGCAAGACCAAGAACACTCCTCCAGCTTAACAGTACCATGAGTGCCTGCCAACATGCCGCAATATTAATACTCAAATGTTTCTCTGTCACATGTTTCATACATTTAGATTGGGCCCACTCTACTTCCCACTAGATCACCAAAATATAACACATACCATGAGGTTAGCAGTCACTGCGAGTTAACCAGATTTAGACACCAAAGTTCAGGGAATTTCAAGGGGATTTAGATACTGACACCCAAGGAAATTAAGTGAAATTAAGGCTTTGGGTATAATTTTTTCCTACAACGAATAAGAGGCTAAGTTCTATTTGCACATTGTAAGGATGGAGATTTAATCCACCATTATAATTTAGATGAGTAGAAAACTATGAATGCCGTAAGCCCTGTGGAATTTACTTGCTCACGGTAACAGTGCCGCACAGGCAGCATCCGCAGGGATGCGGTTCAGCGTTGGGAGGGATGAAGAAAGCGAGGACGCGAAGAGCAGGGACTTGCCCCGGTACCTCACCGGGCCGTTACGCCAGCCAGCGCGGCACGCGCTGCCGCTCTTACGCCGCTATCCTTACGGGAACGCTTTTGCTGTGACTTCTTTCTCCTGCAGCTTCCCATCAGGCGATGGCAAAAAAGCATGGAAAATGTGTATGCATGCCCAGTCATGTTACTATAATTAGCCTCAGGAGCAATGGTTCTTTCAAGAGCTCTAACCACAGCCCGTAACAGCGCAAGGTTCGTTATCAAGCATTATCAGGCTTTTTCAGAGATTATTTTTTCCCCTCAGCTAATTACATAATTAGAGCTGCTTTCCAAGCAGTATCCCCTCGCCACAGACTGAGGCGCTTGGTGGGCCTTTGAGGGGAACTAAACCAGCAGCAGCAGTTTTACAGAGACTGGAGGCGCAAACCGCTCTCCTCCCAGGCAGCTACCGGGGCTGCTCCAGCTGGGAAGGGATTCGACTGGAAACTTGATTTGAAAGGGAACAGTGCGAACACAAAAATCTCGTTTTCATTTTCAAGAAAGCGTCACAAAACTGATTTTTATCTCCCGTCGCCCTTCCTTCTCTTAAAATGTTTGAAGCATTACTTGAACTACTTTTATAAGAGAAAAAAGTGGCACCGATACAAAAGTAATTTAAAAATAGGAGAAAATACTGAATGACAGAATGAGACAGTAAGATTTTACCTACGTGAAAGATTTCTCTCTGTTCCTTTATCTCCCCTTTAAAAGAAACAGAAAAAAGATTTTAGCAGTGCCATTCAGCAAAGCCTTCACCGAGTAAGAAGGGACCAAATTCACAGTCTGTTCCTCGCGTCCAGTTATTTTTGTTTCTTATTTCAGCTACCTCAGATTTTTGCTTCCTACTCGTTACATTGCAGATAAAGAGAGTTAGAGGCAAGCTGAGTTTTCTTTTCCTTCTTGCATCGTTACTGTTTTCTAACTGTCAGAGCAGGTCGGCTCGTGAACAGCCTCCCAAGAGAACTGATAGGGTCTGAAGGAGATGACCGATGCCGTTGCTGTATGCTGGCAGCGGAGGAGGCTGATGGAGCTGGGGAGGTTGTTCAGCTGAGCAAAAACCAGCCTCACAAAGAGAAGGAGAGATTGGATCTTGCATGAGGATGACAGGCATGCTGTCTACCACAGGTAGCAGTCACAACAGTAACTATGTAATTATACAGGGCTAAGGATATATTAATAAGCGCAGTACTACAGCGGAGATGTTTGGATATGCTGGCATCTGCCTTGTTATCAAACACTGATTGTTAAAACGTGCCCACGTTGCTTCAGTGCTATTGCTTCAGCACATGCACGCACTCCTATGCTATCTTCCTTTTGCTGGACAGACATGTCTTTTATACCATGGCATGGTTTTTAGTGTTAGTAGCCAGAAAGAATTCCCTTCAGGTTCAGCTTGCAGAGCTGGCATGTAGAAATTGTTCATTTCATTCTGAAATTCAGAAGATACAGTACAGAAGTCACTAAAATGGTGAGAAACAGGGGACGTGTCCAATGTACAGACCTAGCAAAATGTCAGTCTAAAACGCAAGCCATTTAAAACGCCAGCTATGTTACAGCACTGCTGTGATAAATTCCCTTCTCTCTCTCGCTTGACTTCAGAAGAAAATTCTCAGGCAGCAGGTCTGATTCAGCGTTCAAAATCCCTTTCTTAGTTAAGAATATCTCATGGTGAATTTAGTTGAATACAAATAGCACGAGCAGGCTTTGAAAGAACTATAATAAGAAGGTGACTGGTTTTCCAAGAAGGAGAAGGAAGGTTTGAGCCAGGAGCTTGGAACAATCCGATAATACAGTGTGCAGATGACAAGATGACGTCCCAGTCTTTCCAGTAACGATGACTCAAACAAGAAAACAGAAGGGCAAACCGTAGGTTGGGGTTGTTTCAGACGCACGATAGCACAATCATCAGGAAGGGCACTTACCGAGCCCGCCGTCAGGCGACCAGAGCTGGGCTCCTGGCTCCGACACCGCCCTCCTGTGTGACCTTGGGCAAGTCACTTCAACAGTAACTGGAACAGTAAGAGCTGGAACAGTAAGCACTACTCTTCTTTTTTTTCTCAGATGTTTAGATTTCTAAAACAATTGACAAAGAAAAACGCACCTTAAGCACCTTATGAACCTACTACGAACCTACCCGTTATTACTTTATAACGGCTGTGCAGCACAGTGCGCTTGCAGCCGTTTTATGAGGAATTCAGAAAAGCAACAAACCACTTGTTTCTATTAAAGCATCCTCTGAAATGACATCGTGTATTTGGTAAACTTCAAGGTGGAACTATCCAGGTGTGAATTGCATAAAATGATATCATACTGACACAGAAAATTGCCTTTATACATGTCGCCGAGGAAGCTCACGTGGCACTGGATGAACTAGCCCTTGCTTTGGAAAGGTGTAAATAGTGCTCCGTGCCGTCTCCTAACAGAGAGTCTAGGTGGAATACTGTTCTGTAGAAAATACAATGCCAAATACTCTCCACATTTTTGCTTAAACTCCAGGAAAGCCTCAAAGCGTTTGTTAACCTCCACTAAAATTTGTCTTGCAAAACCAGATCAACACACAAAGCAAAAACAGGAGAAAAGGCCACACTGGGATACAGGGAACGGCAGGATTGAAAGAAAATGACTATTTGTTGGAAAATAAATCCTAGATCCACTTCTCCAGAAGAGGTTTGAGTGATTCTGGCAGCTTTTTACTGAAAGGCCTCACAACCGTTTCACATATTTACCATCGTAACATACTGAGCCAAGGAATATCCTTATTTACAAAAGAGAGTCGCAGAGGACAGAGGATTTAGGCTGCCCCTGTCCCCCAAAGCACCAGGCTAGCACCCTCACCATGGATATATATGCAATATATGCTATATACTATATGGATGTATATGCTGGCTATACCTATATGTCGTCTATGCTGCCAACCAGCATCCCTCAAAAACCCGGCACAGCAGCCACAGCTCCCAACAGCAAGGAGGGTCTCCCGGGTCTCCCCTCCCCAGTAGGGCTACAGAAGCTGGGGGGACTCTCAGCTGCCATCTCACCTCTCTGCTGCCAGATAATCTGCAAGTACTGCGGTGTAATTCACACGAGCAAATAGCGGCTTGGGGCCACCCTGCAATAGCAGTTGACTGTAGAGGCAGGGAAAAAAAAAAAAAATTCAAGCTCGTGTGTTTAAAATAATTCACTCTTGCTGTTGTATTTATTTATGTAATTTGATTTTCTAGGCTGCCCTTCAGATACAAGGATGCCGAACTGGGGAGGTGGAGCCAAATGTGGCGCCTGTGAGAAGACGGTGTACCACGCGGAGGAAATCCAGTGCAACGGGAGGAGTTTTCACAAGACGTGCTTCCTCTGCAGTAAGCTGGGCCACGCTGCTTTAACCTCACCGTATTCCCATTGCTCTGTACAAATCTGCCATTAAAGCTAGTAAATTTGCATTACTTAGCGTGCAGTAAGAAAGCCTCATAGTTTCCCCAATTCAACGTTTGCTCGCGGGACACCAACAGCAGGCTTTTAAACACCCTAAGCAATGTACAGGATGGGGAAGTTCAAAGTAGAGGGCGGTTCATCATCCTACCTAAGGTACAGCACAATGAGACTGATTCGGGCCCAGCACTCTCTAGAAACCTAAAGCTGAAACCTGTTTCCCATCCTTTTAGTAACAGAAGGATGGAAAATGACCGTATCTGTTCTCAAGGCAGGAGCCGCTTTTCTGAAACACCAGTTTGCCACTCCACAGCAGCTCTTAATAATCAAGCTGATTTTTCTAGCCCTTTTCCCCCGCGCAATCTGCCTCTCAGGCTCCTGGCTTTTCCTGTTCCGAACATGCATCGGGTGGTTATTGCTAGGGTCACTGGAGTGCTGCACAATCACGCTATCTCGGTCCGTCTCCAAGCAACCCCACCTTCTGTCCCGCAACATAGCATATTACGGGTTTGTTTCAAGTTAAAAAGTCTAGTAGAACTAAACAAACAGCACTCATAAGACAGAAGTATGTCTTATTAGGATATTATAGGAGATGATTAATGGTGAATCCCAACATTAATTCATTTCACCCAGGAAAGCCGAAAGGCATTACCCCAATGTCATCAAAACCTCCCCCCCCAACAGCCTACAAGCGCCTCAGTCTCCCCCTTCCCCGTGTCTCATGCAGCCCCATTTCACTTACTCTTTTACTCCACGCACCTCCGACGTCTGGCAGAGAGCTTCCAGGAATTTTGCTTTCTCTGCAGAGGAGCTAGCACTTGAAAAATCAGAGAGAAGGTATCAGTTCAGCTCTGTATGCCCTTTGTGGAGAGAGTAAACAATTTGATAACAACTAAGAGATAGCTAAATAGTTTATTTTGCAGACAATGCTTGAGATTTAGTCCCTTTGCAGTACGAATTCCAGCATGACAGCGTAGAAGCCATTGAATCCAATTTTTCACCCTCCTTTCCTAGATGGACAGAGAATTCTCGTTTAGTTAATGTTATTTTTCTCCCACCTAATACTGGAACAAGTTTAAGCTTCATTCTTAGCATAACTGATTTTTTTAGCGATTCATGATAAACAACATAAATCCATTAGCTCTGCCAGCTGTTTGTTTCGTTTGTTCTGGGATTTTTCTGCTTGGTTTTGGTTGGTTGGGGGTTTGTTTTGTTTTGTTTTGATTTTATTTGCCCCTTGTAGTCATAAGTCTGAATTAAATTATGAATAGGTTAGATCCTAACAGAAGTATTCCCAGCAGAAGTATGTTTAGGGTAAAAACCTAAAGCCGCATCTAAGCCCCCTTGGCATACGAGAGGTATGTGAATTGGCTTTACATTTCCCATGATTCACACACGCTGATCAGCAGCTCTGGACGACTCTGCATCAGGTATCCTCTTCATGGGCTTTTCAGTGAACCGATTATAGGATTTCATTTCTCAACAGAAGAAAAACAATCCTGCCCGACCTAATCTCAGGTACGGAAACAGTTAACCTATTTAGCTGAGCTTTTATATATTTTTGTATTAAATATATTTAAAATATATTTTATATTTTACGTTACATTTGACCAGACACACAACACACACCAGTATTTTTCAACCAAAACGTTCAATTTGGGCAAAATTATAAACAATTCAAACCAACCTGTTAACACAGTAAGAATCAGACAAGCTAAACTATAAATCACACACTCTCCACTCCGTCGTTTTTCCCTACAAACGTTAGGGGAGAGAAACTTCTTCCCAGCAAACCCCCCTTCCCCTGCAGATTGCCCTTTACCTACCTTGCTTCCCCATCAGCTTTCACTTAAACCGCAGCTGTGACGGACATTTGGCAGGATCTCGCGCCATCAACCTGAAACTTCGTCGTGCCGGCTCGCGAACAGGAGCTGTCGGCAGATGACAGGTCTCCGAGTTATTTCAACAATAGCACTTCAAGGGCTTTTGCTCCATCTGTTGTGGCGAATTGATACCCTATCCCTAAGGTGCCAGAAATAGAAACACTTTATCTGCTGCTCGAGTTTCCAGCATCCTTTAACTCCCTTAGCAAACATAATTATCATCTCAAAGCAGAAGAGACTGTAGCACGACGAGATCAGGTTCACACATTTACAGAAGCCCCTGGTTTTATTTCTATTAACTATAAAGGTCCTTGCAAATTATTTTCCCGTCTACGCAGCACGGTGACAGGATTAAAGCTGCAGAGGTTCCAATATCAGCTGAAATTCTCTGATGTGGATGAATTTTCGACTCGCAGCAGGACAGTTAAAATAAACACGGACGGAAAACGGACTAATCACTCAGCTAGCTCTTCTAGAGTTTGAACTTCCAACCACTTTCAATACCTGTGTATTTCACAGGTTTCTGTTGCTTGCATGAGCTAAGCAACTTTATTTTCCAAGCTATCAACAGCCCACGCCGGACTGGCATGCCCTCGGTGGGGCATGTACTTGTTCAAGGGAAGTTGTGGAGAAACTTTTTCCCTACTTTTTTCCCCTCTACCAACCACTGTTGACACAGTGAACAATTTGTAAGAAGGGTTGAAATTTTAGTTTTTAAGCATACTATAAAACCCTAATTTTTTTCTACAGCCACTCCAAACTGAAAGCTTCGTCCTCTCTGGAGGGGTGGGGGCTGTCCCATGCCGAGGTCCCAAAACACTGCAGCGTACGCACCCACCAAGCAAACGAGGAGCATAGCTGCTGGTTTTTTTCCATTCGTTATTGTCCAGTTTCCATGCATAAGCAGTAAAGAGATCCACTGGACCGGTAACAGAATTTAGCCTCTAAATGCTGACCAGGGTTCTGAGCAAAGAACTGGGAGAGAGTAATCTAGATTCCACGGCCACTCGATGAGAACAACCGCGTGCAAGACTGGCCTCAGCAACGCTCGTCAGCTCTAGGTGTGGCTTGTGTTTCCCAAAACATGGCTACTTGCTTACTGAGATCCCCAAATAAGCAGCTGTAAGCGCTCATTAACTTTTGGTCCTCCCAAGTTGAGGCTTGGTTTAAAGTAGTGCCGTAGAGGATATAACTTCTATTCCATCATGAACATTGGGCTTTCCCATGGCCCCTTCTGTCCAAATGGCGCATACATTATGATCAGAGGGCTGGAACACCTCTGCTATGAGGACAGGCTGAAAGAGCTGGGGTTGTTCAGCCTGGAGAAGAGAAGGCTCCGGGGCGACCTTATTGCGGCCTTTTAATACCTAAAGGGGGCTTATAAGATGGGGACAGACTTTTTAGCAGGGCCAATAGCGGTAAGACAAGGGGTAAAGGTTTTAAACTAAAAGAGGGTAGATTAAGACTAGATATAGATGAGGGTGGTGAAACACTGGCACAGGTTGCCCAGAGAGGTGGTAGATGCCCCATCCCTGGAAACATTCAAGGCCAGGCTGGATGGGGCTCTGAGCAACCTGATCTGGTTGTAGATGTCCCTGCCAATTGCAGGGGGGATGGGTGGATGGCCGTTAGAGGTCCCTTCCATCCCAAAGCATTCTGTGATTCTATGATTATGGCCTCTTTTAGGAACAGGCCACATTAAAATAGCATGGGCCAGGATAAGAAAGCCACCGCAGACTCATTTTGAAAGGTGCAGATGCATGGTAGAATCAATACCCCTGCAACCTGGGTTTTTTTTTCTTCGTTTGGGTTTTTGTTTTGTTTTGCTTTTGTTTTTGTGTTGGTTTTTTTTGGGTTTTGGTTTGTTTTTTTTTTTTTTTTAAGGTTTGGGAGTTTAGAATGATGATCTCAAATCCGTCTTAAGCTTCACAGATCTAGACAAATTGTCTTGACAAGCTCATGATTTTCCTAGGGGTATAAATTTAGAGTGGCAAAAGAGCATGTCGTGTGCATGCACAACTACTTTAGCAACAGCCCAGTGAATTTTTATACTGACTACAGGCTAACACCCTCCTTTTCCTATATTTTTAAAGATAAACAAAAATAAACAGCAATTGTAATTATTCTGAACGACATAAACTCAAATTTTAAAATGTAGATGTTTATACGTGCTTCTCTCCTCCTCTTTTCAGTGGGTTGCAGAAAAGCTCTGGACAGTACCACAGTAGCAGCTCACGAGTCTGAAATCTACTGCAAAACTTGTTACGGGAGAAAATACGGTCCCAAAGGTATTGGCTTCGGACAAGGGGCAGGATGTCTCAGCACTGATACTGGTGACCATCTAGGCTTGAATCTGCAACAGTGAGTTAAATCCCACTGACAGCACCGTTTTCTGGTATTACCTGTCACTTACTGGCATATCTTACATATTTTATTCTGTTTCCATAACAACATCTAGCGTAAGTAGCAGAGCAGACTTTCCTACAACCTTTCCTTCAGTGGACACAGTAATTTACCAGGTTTTAATGATGTTCAGTCTCTTTAAGCCTTCTTTATAAATTACCTCCTCCTTCAGCAGGCAATTATTCTGCAGAAGCAGCCTTTATATGCCACCACAGATGTAAATATTCACTGCAATCGTAATTTGCCATTAGTAGCACAGTGGTAAAGTCACATTCACCACAGAACATGAGAATTATTTTTTTTTTTCCTATCAGAGGGTAAAATACAGTTAGGTTTTACTGTTAGAGAAATAATCACACTACCACATACTGTTAACTCGCCTCTCAATGGGGGAAATGATGTCTCTAAATCCTCCCTGTGGCTCGAGTAACGCTCACAAACACACCGAGACTATGTTTGAACAAAGGGCTTCTAAGGGGATAACATCTTCCAAAAGCCTCAGCTGCACGTAATTATCTCTGACAGTACACTTCTAGAGTATTTTTCTATGATTCTCAAAGTTGCAGATTTCCAAATCAACGATGCTTTCTTCTGGTATTACTATAAGGAAACCAATTAACCAATATGCTGGGCAGGAAATAAAAGCTTAAATAATGTATTTAACTGTAGCTCCTTGTAAGATATGGATCCATTGCAGGCAGAGTTCTGTATCAGAAACTGCCACGTCCTGTAGATTTAACGACCTGTTGCAGTCCAACAACCCGGTAATTCAAAAGTCATTCGTCAAAGGCTTTAAGCTAGCACAAAGACATAAAGCACAAAGTCCAGAAATACAAAATAAAGCTACTTTTCTGACGTGCTTTTGACCCTAGGCCAGCTACGAACCCCAGTTCCCCGTCCAAACGCTACAGTGACTTATGAAACAACTGCATGCAAAATCTAAGGGTTTTTCCTCTCACTACTGAGTACCAGCAGATAGCCAGTCACAAAGGACAGAGGTCTTCTGCTTGTATTTTCCCTCCTGCCTCTCCACAAAACAAAATTCTTTTTTACTTTCACTTTTCATTAAATCTGATCTTCAGCTCCACGTACTCAGCCCAGAACAGCAGTGGTTACACTATCAGCTTCTCAACCACACAACACAGAATTCAACAGAATACTTCCATTTTCTCTCTTCCCCCCCCCCCCTTTTGTATGTCTAAGACCAGTAATTTAGCATTTTTTAATCTCTTACCAAAAAATCATGACATTCTATTTCTAGACTGAAGATAACATTTTAAGCAGTATTTTAAAAAACTGAAAACTTCTGTTTTAGGGGGTCACCGAAGTCTGCTCGCCCTTCTACACCGACCAATCCTTCCAAGTTTGCCAAAAAGATGGTAGATGTGGACAAATGTCCCCGCTGTGGCAAATCAGTGTATGCTGCCGAGAAGATCATGGGAGGAGGAAAAGTAAGTGGTCACTATGGCACTAGAAACAAAACACGCTTTTATAATGGTGATAAACTATAGCTAGTAGGTCCTTGATCTTTTAGGTTTTTACTCATAGTCTCGATGAAGAAAACATGATGAATTAGCAAATTGCTAGAGAGTCCGATGGACTGACTTTCAGCTTTAAAACCATGTGCTTTTCATAAGCCTTTTTCAACTTTCTGCATCTTGTTGACATCTGAGGAACAACTCCTGGCTACGGTACAGGCTGGCTCTTCTACCACTGCCATCCTACTAATATCTCTGGGGATATTTATAATTTAAACATTTATTTGTAGTAGCAATTGCAGATGAATTGGAGAGATTCTGTGGCTAGAAAAACAAAAGCCTGCCTCACGTGACGTGCTAACTCTCTGCTCTAGGAATTCTCACTAGAATATTATCTCTGCACACCAAAGAAATGGCCAAACCAAGAGTAATATCTAGAGCGCTCCGCTTTTGACTAGACCTCCACTAATAACAAAGTCACTAGGTAAGATCTTGACATGGGATAATGAAGTAATTGGAAAAAAGACTAATCTAGAACTACTAAAAATGGAAGCCGTAAGACCAACAAGACAATTTTAACCTTTTCGCACCATAAAAAGCAACAGTTTTTTGCTTCTTGTACCTGCTAGCCGTGCACTTTCTGCGATATACAATGAATTGTCTTGATTTCCTCAGCCTTGGCATAAGACGTGCTTCCGCTGTGCTATCTGTGGAAAAAGTTTAGAATCTACGAATGTTACAGACAAAGATGGAGAGCTTTACTGTAAAGGTAAGAATTGCAATGAGCTGAACTGGGTTATTGAGACCATCTAAAATGAATCTTTTTAGACCTCGTATTGCCATCGTGATTTACTTTGTTGCATGCTTAACAACTTCATGAAGTTTCATTTTATCTTTTTTAATAACTTTCTGAAAGCAAAGAGCTATGGTAACATCGCAGTTGCATCTTCTACGAGTCACATTTAAATTTTAAAGTTGTAATTTTTCTACAAATACGACGTCCTCTCCGATCTGTCCTCAGACCTTCTAACAGAAACACTGGCCATATCTGCTGGGCAGATTCTTGTTCCTGCACAAGGAACTCACTCAAAAAAACCCAAACCAACTCAAAAAAACCCAAACCAACCAACCAAATAAAAAAACCCAAACCACGAAGATACAGATCTTCAAAGGTCATCTGCTTAAGGTCATGGTCCTAATTGGACTTCTTCCCAGTAAGATACTTCCACTACATCGGTAGTACAGAAGATAACGCATTTGTGCCAAATTATACATCCAGATGTTCTTCTCAGATCAAGACAATTCACAAACTTCACTGGACTGTTAGAAATAGCTTAAAGGGAAAAATACACAAAGTTTTTATATCCTAGGCTAAACTTAACAGAGAATCCTAAAGAAGAATACTTAGATTCTGTGACTTTGGGTGCAGTCTGAGAACTACAAGGGATCAAGTTAACATATTTTGAGAAATATGCTGACCATTACTACTTCCTTAGCAGAGCTGTGCTAAATAACTAAGCACACACTTAGCAAAACAGAGTTTAAATGGAATGGTTTAAACTACCATCAATAGTTTCTGGACTAAGCCCTAGTTCTTTTAACCTCCTTTGAAAATCTCCGACTTATTACTCAGTCTGTATTACTCATACAGGCCAAGTTTGACTGAGTATTTTCAGACAGGAAAGTAGTTTTAATGAAAATGTTACTTAGGTCCTAAATACATACAGTTTCTTATTTTTTTTGGAGAAGATCGGATGTGACTTTTTTTAAATTCAAATATGTGATTCCAGTTTCACTAGTAGAACCTGTTGACACTTCTGAGAAAGACGCTATTTCAGATTTCCTTCCTTTTATTAACTTAAGTTTGGAAGTAGTTCTAAAACCACAAGTCGTTTACCTCTATATGAAAACATTCAGAATACCATTTACCTCTCTCCTTCTTTTGCAGTTTGCTATGCAAAAAATTTTGGTCCCAAAGGAATTGGATTCGGTGGCCTCACTCAAGTGGAAAAGAAAGAGTGCGAATGAGAAGAAATGGATGCAAAAGATTCAAACTGCTGTTGATGCCACCAAGCGACAGCTGTCAAGTAAAACATTAAACATCACATATTGCTAACAACCTAGGGCATTTAATATTTTCCACCTTGCAAGAAAAACTTGTGAGCGTCTATCTTAAGAAACTCTTAGAATAGCTTAAAAAGGTACAGTGATAAAACTAGATTCATGTTTGGTTTAGAGTAAATAAAGACAAAAAACCTCATGGAACATTATTGCTTCTTAAACTAGTATTTACCACATTTTAGACTGGAATTTTAAAGACGCAGCATACTGTCCCATTAAGACAGAGATACCTTATGGAGCGCAAGGGTCAGAGTGTTCCAACTTAGGCCATATTTTCCTTCGTTCAGAATGTTATGCCGTCTGTATTTCTACCAATCTCCTAATGGAGTTTTGAACGTTTTGACATTTTGTGTTATGGCAAAGTAGATGTTATTCACTTTGAGACAATTAAAAAAATATTTGAAATTCTTTCTCTCAAAGGGAGATATTTCTGAAAAAAACCAACATTTTCGTAGAATACGGTGTTGTAAGTTTTGTTATTGTATGTTTTCAAGCTACAATAAAGTACCGATATTGCTTCACATTATTTTTCTTGAATTTGCTTGTGCTTTATGTTCCATAATGTCACAGATAAATGCATTTCACTGAGATGAATGAAACCCCCCATTTCTTAACTACAAGAATGCTGTTTCATTACATTACTCTTATCTTGTCAGTTCTAGATGGTATTTAACTTTAATTTTCTGATCTCGACTCTTTCTTAGCAGGTTTTCATTATTACCTACTGTGACTTATATTCAAAACCACACTGCCCAGCTGGCCACTCCAGATTGATGTTGTAGCCTTTTCTTGGGAACATGGCTGACATCTAGCTATTCTAGAGCTACGCAGGCAGCTGGGAATAATACCCTCTTTTTATACACATTGTTATTTTCCATCATCAGCTTACCCATTTTCATACACTAACAGGGCATATATACATGCCAAAAACAAGGCAAAGAGCCAGGCTTTTTTCATATGGTTTTGTGCTTACCTGTTCTTAAATACCTCACTGGTCACATATACCTTGAATCTATTTCAGTCTGTAAAAGTACACTTAGAAGCATGAAAGCTCTATTTTATTATATGTAAACCCTCCAAATACAAAGACTTAATACAGGTTTTCACAACATAAGCAATAAAATTACAGGGTGATTGTAATATTAAATTTTTAAGTATGAACGTTCTCCTTAATTTTCAATTGTAATTTTTTTCTATTATCTACAAAACAAAGCAAAGGGTACCAACACGGTTTTGAAATTCTGCCCTAAAAACCTACCTTTAAAAAAATATATTCTTAGTGTCATCTCATCACATAAAATTTCAAATAGTTTCAGCTCAAACTATATATACACACATATAGTGATTGTTCCATATACAAACCTGCTGTAGCTTATGCAAGATAGGTTTAATATTTGAAACAATAATAAAAATAAAAACAAGCAGCTTCAGAAGAATTTGTAAAAATTAACAAAATAACCAATTTTATTTTGTTTTCAGCTCAACGGTTTTAGAAATTAAGCAAAACTTCATACAGAATGAACATTTTTCTCCTTTGCCCGATGAAAGAGGTTATATTGCTTGGTCCAGTCAACTACATTGGGTTTGAGCATACCAAAGCAACTGCACTGAAAAAAGTCTGCAAGATTCTGGAAGCATCCAAGACTGCAAATGAGAGAAATATCCATTAATAAACCTAACAAAAGAAGATTGCAGGCATCAAAAATACACGTTCACCATGAGACAGTACTTAAGATATAAAGCTGTCAATGAAGACAGCTCTGGGAGAAGAAACGTAAGAACAGTTCTCTATTAAGCATTATTCCTTTGTTGAACTTTTACAACCTATATGACATTTAAGAGTGAGAGCAGATTAAGTTCAACTCAAATATTTAAAAGTTAGTAAGATCTCATCTGCTAACACACTTGAGGAAACATGGACTCCTAGTGCAACAGGGAAACCTTGGTACTAATTTCTCTATTGAGCTAAATCCTGCAAGAGAAGTCAGAAAGGGTCCAGTTCATACCTGAACTCTCTTTCTGAACCTACAGAACAGACACAGAGATTGATGAACAAATTAAAGGACAACACTCCCTGACCCCCAAAATAGCATCTACTGATTAGAGCTACGGACTCATTTTGGCACATCTTTTTCCTACATACACAGCCATGCAGAAAGAACCCCAGTAGCTCTTATGCTGGCTGTTGATTTCCTGGGGCAAAGGTAGTTCTCAGCAAGGAAAATGAGGTCCATTCCCTCCTCCTCGCACAACTCTTAACAGACGTGACTAGCACATCCATAGACGACCTTTTTTTGGCATTTATGAAGTACTGAAGCAAATCCGTACTGAACAGATATGTGCTTAAAACACGCTATTCATTAATACTCACTTGTATGGAGTTCTCCTGAGTGAAACGGGATGCTTCGAAGATTTTCTCTGTATCAGGAGGTTCATTCTCTCATGTGAGGTCAATCCCAAGAATGCAATCTTACAGGAAGGAAAAGGTAAGCATAGGTTAAAACATGAAGATCACAAAATTCTGGTGATAACAACAGATACTATTGAGAAGGGAGGGAGAGGAAGGACGTTGGTCATATCTAATAAATAAGTAACTACTGCCATAATTAATGACCGAAAAGTATGTTTTTAAATGTCACTTGGACTAAAACAGAACCCAGCAAGCTGTAACATTAACGCTTCCACTGAGAAGGCAAGCTTAATTGGGGTGACTGTGAAGACTTTTACAGATGTCTGCAGAAGCGTAAGATCTATCACAGTTAAGCACCTGTCTCCTCAGATTTTGTCTATATTCTCCCACACAAATTGGTAGAAAAAGATCCCCCAAAAGACAAAATAGCTTAGCAAAAAAAATGAACCAGATGTCAGAGACTCAACAATAACTTTTTCATTTTCTTGATTTGATGTCTTCTTTCACCGAGTTTCACAATGAGATTTAGGTTTTTTGGGGGTTTTTTTGCATTTTTGCTTACCTATTCCTTTTCTCATTTTCCTAATTTTTTTAATGAACATAAATCTTATGAGCCTTTATAAATGGCTGCAAGGTTGCTTCGCTGAATGACACGCTAAACATCATAAAGCATTTACAAATGACTACGTACACAGTATTTAACTGTAAATATCCTACCTAGATCTCTGTTTTCCCATGATGATATCTCAGTATCTTGGATATCACAGGAATCTAGTAGTACGCATTTAAAATTGTGGATTTTTACTTTTTTTTTTTTTTAAACACAATGTAAAACAAATCTTCAGCTCAGTATGCATAACACATATTCAAATGACACATCTTTCCTAAAAGCTGCTAAACAAGCTGTTTCCTAGATGTTTTAAGACAGCTCTTCTCAATCTTGCTGCATAGACAAGCTCTCAGAGAAAAACATAAACAAGAAATTTGACAGTCCTCATCAGGATAAAATCCAGGGCGTATATTTTTCTTGTAGCAATGGGATTTCATACAGTCTAATGACGCACTGCTGAGCTCTGCGGCAGAACTTTCAATTCAGGACTAATTGTGCTATGGAGCTTTTGCGCCATTTTTGGGGTAGTAATACCAGTTCTATTAGTCAAATAAGTTTCTTGCCTTTAAACACATCTTTTTATAGGTTTGGAATTTTTGATGAGTAGGAAACCCAGAACTCAGTTACAGGAATGATTTGCAGACTGTGATCCTACTTTTATAACATGGGAATGCTGAGTGCACAAGTACCCATGAAACTTAAAGGACTGCCCTGAAATTTAAGGAAAGCACCTAGACGTGACATTAATTAGTTAAGGAAAGCAGGCACAAAGTTTTTATGGGAGCAATTCATTTAGGGAAAAGTTTTAATACGATGACTTTTTAAGAGAGGAGCATAAACTGAAGCAAAATAATACCTGATAAAGCTGAACAGTTAGCCACAACGAAGCCCACACAGTATGAACACAGGCTACTGCGAAGATGTAGGAAACCCACGGAGAACAGTGTATTATCTGTGTGAAGTATGTCCATGCTCCAACTTCATAATAACTTGTTGCACAATGCTTTGACCAATCTGACAAGATGCATAATCGGTTAATTATATTTTTAGGCCACTTAAGAACTGAACAAAGATTATTTGCATGGGATGAATATTACATAGCAATATGCTCTACAAATACCATGTTTAATATACCACATTCCACTTAAAAGCACCCACATAGATATGTGACTGGTTGCTATTCTGGCTGCGCAATCTTTACGTTATGCGTTCATAATCCACAGAAGGAACATTCGAGGCACTGGCTACCTACTTTTTGTATGATATTGAAATAAGTCATCATCTCTCATTGTCAAGACTTCTGAAGTTTTGCTTCATGTTTATTTGTAATTTTAGGATGAGAATTTATCATTTGTCTTAAACACCATCAAACAGAAGAAGACATGATGGTGACAACGCCAAGAAAACAGTATTTTACCACTATTAAATAGATTTAAACTGGCATGTCCAACTTCTGTAAATTTCTTAAGAGATGCTTAAAGCCTACCACATATGTGCTTAACCTATTAAAAAAAACAACAACAAAAAAACCAAACTAAAAGCAGAGCAACTTTTATTTGCCTCTGTGTCAGTAGAACAATAAAGAGGTTTTTGTCCCATGTTCCTTCACACACAGGAAATGGAGAAAATAATATGCTTTTTGCATGGGTAAGACCACCACTGAAACTCAGGAAAGCAACTCATGTTCCCACCCTGTGTCCTCCACTCTCACAGCTGGTTCACTTCACGCTACGTTCCATATTGACTCATTTCAATATAATGTGAAGTAATATAAAATAAAACAAACTCCCTCTAGTTTTTATTTAAAAGGTTAGTGCTATGCTAATTCATCCTCAGGAACTACATTATAGGGGCTCTCCTCTCTCCTCCAAGAAATTTAATTTTCCAAAGTAACAATTTGGATTTATTAATGAGATAACTTTGGAAAGAAGAGAAGTGTTTACCACTACATTAAAAGCAAAAAGAAACTTTTACAACTGTTCAATACAGATATTTCCAAATAACAAAATGAAGAAAGCCTTTGCAATAATGTATTTACAAATTCATTTTCTATTACGGTAAAGGGTATCCAGACTAGAACCTGTAACCTGACCTTCCTCCACATGGCCTCCCTATTTTATCTCTAACAAAAATGCTTTCTGATATTGTATTTTCCCACGGACATCCCACTGGAGCTGTATCTTAGTTCTTATTCAACACAAACGTAATCAGATATCTGACCAAAGACTCAGATATGATGTATTTTCATTTAAAGACAGAATTACAAGATACCGTATTTCAGCAGTGATGTTATCCTTTGTGCAAGTATAATTACACTTGCTGGAAACAAAATGCTAAAAAATAAAGACCATACACACACAGTCTTGAAAGCTAAATTAAAATAAATTCATGGATACATACACAGAAGAGTTCCATAAAGCAGCCAGACACCGGTCATAGTTAGGAAAGACAGGAACAACAGGTAGTAACGATGGTTCCCGATGCCTGAATTTGAGGCAAGGAAAAAAAAAGTTTGACATTTTAAAATTCAGCAGGATCTGCATTTCCCCTTAAGTTAATAAGAATAAAAAGAATCAAAACCACTTCTTATTATTACCTCTGCTATCCTCAAGAGAGCTGGACAGGGCTGATCTGTTTCCCAGCTCTCTCCTGTAAGCTATCCCAATTTATACAATAGAATTAGTTCTGATAAAGTCAGCCAGGATTTGTCTCTTTTTCAGAGCATGCCTTCAGCTGTTTCAGCTAGATGAGGACTAATTATACAACCACAACTCACTCCATGCGCAGTACAATTGTCTCATATGACTGAAAAATCTAAGCTATTCAATTTAATTGTTTGACCTTTGTGTGCTTCAGAATTGCAAACATACGCATAAAAACCCCAGACTTCTGTCAGAAAAACTGTTACATAAAGATATATAATTATTTTTCTTTAAATTATAATCAGTAGTGCTCAAAGCTTTGAAACAATGCATCAGAAGGATGTCTCACCACCTTGTAAACAGCAAACACTAAAAACATTTCCAAGTATTTAACATTACAAAAAGGCTATTGGCAAAAAGGATATGCTAAAAATACATTGCTACAGATGTAAAGCTCTAACCTTTCTATCTTGAGCACCATCAGTAACGAGACAGAAAGGAAGAAAGGAGGAGTTTCTTAAAGAACACAAGAACATAAAACACACCCTATGGGGTTATCTCAGTGGTCCAGCTGCTCCACTTCGCCGTTTCTAACAGCGACAACAGGCAACGTTCGTTCAGGAGGACAGATGAGCCTGGCCACTTTCTAGAGTTCATTCTCCTCATCCACAGCTACTGCATTAAAATGTCAGAGTGTGCATACTTGTCTAGTTCTTTTAGTATCTACTTTTGGACATATTGTCCGAAAATTTGCCTAATCACTGTCTGAACTTCCGGCTACTGCCTCTATCTGCAAACTGTTCCAGCAGCAAGCTCCAAAATTTCACTACCTGCCACATAAAGACATTTTTTCTTCACCAATTTTAAATCCAATTGTTATTCTCACTGAGCCTCCCCTAGTTCTAGTATGATGTGCTTGGCAAATAACAGTTCTGCATTCACTTTAGCCACCATCTTCATTGCTTTTTTTTTTTTTTAAATAAATAAAAAGTCTCTAAGTTCCTCCTTCTCTCAAAAGAAAGTCCCAGACTTTCTGGTCTCTACTCTTAGGGTGACCACTCCATCCCTTTCCATCCCTTTACTAATTTTAGTTTCCTTTCTCTCTGCCTTGTAACTAATCTCCCTCTGGCACCTCCCAGCAAACCCTTCAGTATCAACTGTGTATTCTTATATCAGGTGTGCTCTCTCTCTAAGGAGATAAAATGTTATTTCTGCAACTTTAAAAACATGTGGTATTTTCAAATTTGATAAAACAAACACTCTCACCTATGCACTGTCCAATCCACAGAGAGTGCTGATCGTATCTGGCTACACATGAATTACAAGCAAGGCAATGCATAGACCTCAAAGGCTTCCTTACCTAGTTGAGGATGAAGGAAAAGAACACAGTCATAGCAAAAGCACCTATTTTGCTCCAAGTTTAGAGCATCATCTCATGGGCATCATCACATTTTGTGCAATTACTGTATAGCAGACCTCACAATACAGAACATAGATAAGAACTATACATCTTAATTTTACAAAAAAGAGATGGAAATAATTATTAAGAAAGAAGTCCAAGGATCTCAAAGCATCTCTTTTGTCACCGTAGAAGAAAAAAAGAAATCCAAGTAATACATAACAAACAATGCATGTAACACTTGCTTGACAAGCAATGAAGAAAAAGGTTTTTATAGTAGGATTGGGTAAATGCCAGATTCAAAAAGAAAACAAACACCAAAACTTCACTTACAAGACAGGAAGTGCAAAATGTTCTGAAGTCCAAGCAACCTGCTTCTGCAAGAGCTACAATGTTCTGAAAGACAAAGTAGTTTGCGTTTGCATTTGGATCACATTTTCAGGGGGCTCGATGAAGATTTTTACATTAGGCCTTTTGCAGTTCATAAGCATTTTGAGTGCCAAGCACCGATAAGTACCTGCTATTTAAAAAGGTCCATGAGTAAGACAAACCAGCAAAGACTAATGCAACTTCACCCATGCAGGATTATTTAGAAAAGTACCTCTATGTTGCCAAAATTAATAAATAATGTGAATGAAATATTCTTTAAAATGAGACAGTATTAAGATACAAGGTACCTCTCATATAATCAGCCAGACTTCAGAGAGATGAGGAAAGCTGCTATAGTTACTGTTCCCTTATGAGTACTAGATAGACAACGTTCGCTAGTCCTGTGGCAACAAGTTAAAATTGCAGTTTATTCTCCCTGGCAATCTGAAGAAATACAACCTCATGGAGAGCAAAGAGATTACAAACAAAATGCTTTCCTTAATCTACGGGTTGGGGAGACCAAAATGCTAAATTCTCTACTGATTGGTTGGCCATGATTTCTTTTTGCCATTTTAAAGTAGAGCTAGGAAATAGCACGTGATTTACATGATGCTTAAGCACAAAAATCAAACCATTGTAGGCATCTTCAAAGTATCTGACAAAATTCAAGCCATTTCCAGCCTTACGAGCATGGAGAATTGCAATAAAGCACTGTGATTATCTCTTTCTAACCTTAGACAACTGGAGTGGAAACCATACAAATTTCTATGTATTAAGTGAAGTTCTATGTGAGTTTATATCAGAGATAACATCAGTGGTGTGGATCCGTACAATGTGTGGCCAAAGCTCACCTTTCAATGAGAAGATGGAGGCAAGAAAATTATGGCAAGATGATGAAGATAAGGAAACAAGCAGTAGTAGGAAAAATTACCTACAATCTATACTGTTCAATAACAGAGCTAAAAAACTCTTAAAAGAAGAGAGTATTTCACTGCTTTCGAGTTTAACAAAGCTGCACGTGATGTCAAACGAATCAACCAGAAGTACATATGTGTTGCATCAGGTTAGCCCTTCCATTTGTTTTTACGAAACCACCTACCTCTTTTCTTTCTTCTTCTGAAGTCTTAATATACCCAGGATCAGTTCTCCAAGTTTTATAGAAATAATAAAGAAAACCCACCACGCTGAACATGGCAGTGATTTCAAGAATTGTATCTGTTACATGTAATATTCAGGTTAAGGAATATATTCTTATACCACGTATCACCGCTACTTGTCAAACAAATAAAATATTCTAAAATTAGTTTGTATTATTTTACAAGCAACAGACAAAAAGGAAAAGAACGACTTTCACTTTTATAGTAGGATCTTCTCTGTCCTTCAGAGGCCATCATATCACAGAAGTTGAATATTCTGTCCAGTTTGAGTGCTGGAGGAGACTTTGACAACTGTATAAACCTGCATCACAATACAGGTCCCTGTCATCCTCCCTAGCAGAGGGCAGACTTTTGCCTTTGAACATTTAACAGGTATAAAATGAACGCAGTTTCTTTTTTCCCTCTGAAGTTTTTCTATTTTATTTAAAAAACACTAATCAGACATGTGTAGTTATTAAGCTTCCAGCAGCTGTGAGATTTGTTTGACTGCTGCACACTCCCCTGAGGCACCAAACAGGCTCTTACTCAGACTGCTGTCCAAGTCTTGCCCTCTCTCGTTTGTTTCAGCTAAAACAACTGAATAAATTCAGACAGAAAAATGCAACTGCAAGTCATCCTGGAACTATCTTTGTCACTCAAAAAAAACAAGCACACGCCGCTGCACGCTTCTGAAGGTAATGGGACAGCTACTGGGAACCCCTCTTCCCTCACAAATATACTAGAAAATCCATGATGATGAAGTAACAAATTTCTGGTCTAACTGGACATCTTCCTTCTTGCATACCATTTGCTTTTACCCAGTGGCTGACTGTTTTAATTACAGTACATGGAGGGAATTAATCTCTCATGAACTCCAGAGAAGTAGACTTAAATTCAGTACTTTTTACATACGGTTATTTGCTGCAACTTCTCTAGCAGACAAATTATTATACATGAGGGAGGATATACGGTCATTAGGAACACAATTTTTACACTATGGACTAAAAACATCCGTACGTCTGGCAAAAGGGGGAGAAAACCATGTCAAGATTAACTGTAAAACTCTCTATACCGCAACAGACGACTGTGGAGTGGGACAGGTTTCTTACTAATTAAATTCAAGCATCGAACTCAAGAGCTCAGGCTGCTAAAGAACAGCCCACGATGCCACCAAGGACCAGCCAGAAAGCCCAAGCCTGGATTCTCTCTCAGCCACTATATAAACCGCACAGTGTGAATAACTCTTAAAAATCAAGTCCTGCAACCTCAAGGTTGTTTTGTCTTATGAACTAACAACACTGCAAACAGCTCCAATTAAAATCAAGATGATAAATTATGAAATATTGGCACTGTATGTTACCAGACTTATAGCTGCGTTTGTTACAATGCAATTGCAGGGTGCACTTATAGAAGTCAAAATGATGGTACATTTCCTGTGCATATTGCTGGTCTATTTGCATTTCTGTTGGGTTTTTTTTGGAGCTGAAAGAAGTCCTTAATTAGAATGGCTGGATTTTCATTCAGTCTAGAGGAACAGTTTGACAGACATAACTACAGGTAACTAAAACACTGAACATTTTTATAACACTCACAACTGTGACAAGTTCCAGAAGGAAAACACATTCACGGGAAAAAGGGTTGGAGAGTGAAATGGAAAACCACCCACTTGCCCATCTCACCAAGCTATGGTTAGACCTTCAAGAATATCGCCATGCTCAGTATCTTCAGCAAAGTGTCTGACTCAAACCCCTATCATTTGAATTTTTTTTTCTTTTAATTTAGATGACACCAAGAAAACCTTAAAACACTGACTAACATGATTTTCATTTAGACAAGCATATGCGTGTATCCCCAGCAGGAATATACTCGATCAGTTCATCGAAGTTAATCCTGATAATTCTATTAAGGACATCTTAATTGGGAACAGTACAAAAGAAAATGCCACTTAAAGGATAAAGCAATTAAAAATTAATTAAAATTGTGTAGCAATATAGTATAGCTGATTTAGTACAAAATTATTTACAGTTCTAAGTATCTCCCTAAAGGCCTTTTCACAAAACTTAATCAATAAATAAACAGATGCCCCTGTGTAACAAAAGAGCAGGGCACTGAAAAGTAAGCGTAAACTACTAAAACGTTTTTGTACTCATCAGTGCAAAGCCTCTTCAAAGAAAGTAAATGAAAGGTAAAAATTAATCCACTGTACACTAAGGATGCAGCATAACCTGTGAATAAAGATAGACAGGAGACTGGAAGACCTATTTTGGAGGGACAAGAAGAAATTTGTTCCTTGGGTTTTTTTTGGGGGGGAGGGTGTTGTTTTTAAAAGCAGAAGCACGAATACCACTAACTGTCAAATCCTTGTCCTTTTAGAAAGAAGAGGTGCTTTGAAAATTATTATTAATGCATGTGTATCCAGTTATACCACCTGCCAAAATAGATTACTGTATGAGAGTCTCAATGAGGAAAATTAGAGAGACACACAGAGATGCTAACAGAGACAATTAGGTTTATAACAAAGGTGTCTTCATTTTGATATTCCAGTAACATAAGAAGTAGTTCAGAATTGTACAAAAATATCTGCTAAAGAAGGTACAGATTTTTAGCCCATATATAACTTGAATTTAAACTCAAAGTTATTTCACGCCTGCCCAATGGAAGTAAACCAATCTTACCAGACGTTAACAGTCACGTGGAATTATCTGGGACTGCTCGTTACTATTTGCAGGACCGGGCTTAGATTAATTAGGAACTGTAAGGAGAGTTCTATTGCATTTCTTGAGTATAAAGGATATCAGGCAGGAACCAGAAAAACCAGGTTGTGGACATCCAAAAAACTGAACTTAGCAGAAATGCTGTGGGAAGATACCTTAGATTCTTGAGCCCCACAAATTGCCTGAAAGAATATGAAAAGAAAAGATTATTTTTTAAAAATATATTTAAAACGTATTCCATAGAGTATAAATCACCTGGTTTGTTATTTTAAAAACTTCACACACACAGTGTACTTCCAGTCTCTCAAAGCAATCAAGAATTGTCACTCAAAAGCATTCTTTAGCCAGACGCGTAGGGGGTTAACAATGCAAAAATAAAAAAAGAATGCTCTGTTCCAGCCTAATACTATATATCGGAAGTGCTGTAGCACTGGCTGAAAAGTGTGATCTCTGTCTATTTGCACACTGATAGCATTGCCATTTCAATGAACACCGACTGTTGCAGGAACTGTTGAAGAAAGCACGAATCCTGTGAAACAGTTTAGGATAACACTGGGAGGTCTGGGGAGCAGAAGGGGAGGGAATGGTTTATTAAAACTCATTCTGCGTCACAACTACAGAAGGAAAAGTTGAGATAAAGCACATTTCTAAGCATTGTGAATGGTTATCTCAGTGTTTACCACACGCAGACTTCCAATAACACTCTCTTTATCATTAAAATTAGCTAACAGACTGCTTAAACCCTTTAGGGGTTTGGGTTTTTTTTCCTCAAATCTTTCAGTGATGAGAAACTATTATTTCACACACCTAAGGACATTCAATTTCTATGGTCATTCTAAAAAGTACATACATTTAAATCCTTCACACACTCTGCAACCATTTCTCAGGAGGTATTTTTTATGCTAAGTGAAACTAAACTCTGAAAGAACACTGCATTAGATACCTTATACGGTGTCTATAACAATTAAATACATATACAGAGATAAAAAGCCACAAACCTCACAAACAGAGCCATCCCAAACAGCAGGAAGAGAAGCAGACCTCCTTTCAAAAGCCAAGAGTCAGAACTTAAGTTCATTACGTATCCTATGGCCCACATGAACGTCAAGGAAGATGCCAACAGCAGGAAGAGCTATTAAAATGATTATTGTTGAAATATGACAAAGTATTCAAGCAGGACTTACTTCAAAAGTATTCAGTTAATGTAATAACAAATGCTGAAGGACTGAAGGTAGATAAGACAAGTGACACATCAATACATGGGGTGGGGGGAGAGGGGAAACGACACAAAAAAACCCACCCAAACCACTGCCACGGGCTTTTAAAGAATTTTATTTTTATGCATTTCAGAAACCTTAGAAGATCTTCTTGTCAGAAAAGAGTTCAGTTGCATATTATTCAAAACACGGAATGCTGTAGCTTTATTGCCATTAGTTATTACTTGGGAAATTACCTCATATTTCTCTACTATTTTCAGCAACCTGTTATTTCTTCTGCTTCTCATTCTTTCTTCCTCTTTTACCATATAAACCATGAAGCGATTCAGACTTTGATAAGCAAGGTCAAGCGGTGTCTCTCCCTTTAACCAACAGAAACGTTTAGTTATTTATGCACTTAATACATAAATGCTTTCCTTTTTAACAGAAGCAAGAAATATAGCTAAAGCAAGAATAACTGGGCAATTACTTCCCAGCCCCCCCCCCCCTTTTTTTTTTTTTAAGGCAAGGGTAAGCTAAATTCAGAGTTTTAACATGCTTAATCCACTGCTCTGGAGTTCTAAAAACTGATACTTGCAACCAGATTGCATCCATTTGAGTTATCTGTTGGACTGTCTTCATTAACCTGAAATGCTAAACTGTCTGCTAGAACATTACATGCTTACTGAAAGGGAAGGTTTCTTGTTTGTGTTAGCTTTTAAAAACCAAATAGCAATATCCTAAGTCACACATACGAATAAAAAAAAAAAAAAGCATCAGATGGAAAAGCTGCACAGCTTAATACACAAACCCTGAATCTACACTGTACTAACATATCTCTATAATCATAGGAATTGATACTTTCAACATTTATACTTCTTACTATCAGTTTTTACAAATATTAGGACAAAGACTTCCATATGTGACTAGCTCTTTTGAACATACAAACAGGCATTGTCAAACACTGGTTTTCACAGGATGACACACACATCTTTTTAAAGTCTTTAAGAGTCTCACTGGACACCGAGACACCGTTATTTTTAAAAATCTGGCCAAAGTCATTAGTCCTCATGACAACATTTTGAAGTCGAAAACAGCCAACTTAAAAAAAAAAAAAAAAAAGTGTGTGTGGGAGAACCTGCAAAGGACACAATTACGTTCAGAGTGACCAAAAGGCTTGGCTGTTCATTAAATGAACGTTGCAAAGATTCTCTGCATTCATACTTTGAGCCACACCACAAGAAAGATGCTAATTCCTTTTGGGAAAGATAAAGAAAACCTGCTCTTGGTCAACCCCCATTGCAAAGGATATCCAAAACAGAGAGGACTCAGCTTTTTCTTGACATTCATTTTACACATTCATGCCACATGGAATGAAATATCATGAAAGAAATTGTACCTTGACATTTTTGATGTCCAGGCTAGCACCAGCTTCCAGCAACAGATCCACTGCACTAGTATTTCCTGATGTTATTGCCCAGTGCAGTGCAGTATTCTTTTGAACATTGTCTACAGCATTGAGAGAGGGGTTAAACTTTAAGAGAAACCTCGTGGGTTCTGGTCTAGATGAAAATAAAGTATAAAAGTTAACAAACAGAAGATAATCTATACTGGAGACGAAACTTTTGAACATCTTATAAAACCCAGTAATCCCATCTGTGAAATAACAGCAGATACGCAATGCCTGGTCTCAGAACAAGCTCATTAATGGTAGATCCAAGTTTATAATTCAGGACCTGCCCTGAGGGTTTTTCTCCAGACTATCTTACCTTACCATTTTTAACAAATAGGAGGTATAGACACAGATTATATCTTTCTACAACACTGTGTATAAGCTTACATCTCCACATTTTATTCAGTTCAAATGCATTTTACTGCGTTCACCTCCATTTATTCTCACTTTTGGCAAAGCACAATAACGCTGCAGAGAGTTTAGCCACAAACCTAAACTTCTGTTAGAAATTCTTTTGACTTTCTTTGCTATATCCAATTAGCTACTTCATAACTCCTGATCTCCAAAATACTGCATATTTTAGGGCAAGTAAAAGGGGAAGGAATGTCAGTTTAACAAAAAATTTAATTAAAAAAAAAAATTCACCTCACCGCTTCTTGGGTACAATAAAATATATTCTTCTGAAGTTGTTCACTACTTACCCAATCGCTTTTTGTGCTGCTAACATTAAAGGTGTTTGTCCATTGAAGTCTGTTGTGTCTATGTTCTAAGTATAAGAAAAAGATAACAAGCAAGTGATTTCCAGTGATTTCAGGGAACAGAGGTAGATGGTCAGATTTGGAGCTACACAACTGGCTTAGCTTCACTGCAGTAGCAGAAAGAAACCAAATTATACCAGCCAAGAAGCCAACACTCATTTAAACATTTTTTTTTCCTGCCCTCTGTGAGTCTTGCATGTCATCCCTTTCAGAATATGCTGAGTCTCCACTAAAGATATTTTTAAGGGAACCACGTTAACCGTATTTCTTGTTCTCTTTTGCACAAAAATACTATAAATAAAATGTACCTTGTAAAGCAATGTTAACCATCTTCCTTGTGTAAACAGAGGTACATAACAGAATGTCCAAGTACGTAAAACTGGTTTATTAAAACAACAAAAAAGGATTGATTGATCATGTATCTCAAGACATAATTATTTAAACATCTATTTGCATTACCTAATTTTCTTCCTCCTTCTTAACAATGAAGGTTTCCTTCTTCCCTGCCTCCACCCATCATTACGTTAGAGCAGACTTACTTAAAAGAAATGTTTAATCACTTGAATTTTTTAGTAGAAGCTAAAAACTTTCTTAAGTTTCTGATATATACCATCTACATCTACATTTCAGAAGTCAGTTACTCTACTAAAGAGAGGTCTATGAGAAAGAAAATAAGCTTACCAAATCTTTAAATCCTAATACTCAGAGTTTCAAACAAACAGTCTAGATCATATAAGAACTCTCCTCTCACTTTTATTAGCAAATTGTTACACTTGTCATTAATTCTGCTTATTTCAGATGTAAGCTAAGCAGACATCAACAAGGTGGACACAATATAAAATTACAGAAAATCTAGAAATTTCTAATAAAAAATTCAGACCTAGTCTGATCATCTATTCTGCACGCTTCAATTGATAGGCGATTGCACAAATTATTAGTTACAAAATTGTAATAAACCAGTAAATACTTCATGATGTATATACTTAATATACTGCTTTTTGTTCTCAGGTTTAAAAGACCGTTGTTATTAATACAGCACCACAAATCTGCATAGCCTTAACAATTCTCCTTAAACACACCAAATTGTATGTGAATGTGTATGTGCAGGGATGACAAGAACAGGGGAGAGTATTAAAAAAAAAGAAACCAAATATACACACACACACATATATATATAAAAAAAAAAAAAATCTAAGTTTCTCTGAACTTATGGCACAGGGAAATAGTTGTCAAATACCTGCTTTTTGTCTAGAAAATAAAACCGTTAATTCTGAAATGTATCGTACACACAGGCAGCTGCTCCTAAGTAGAAAAGAATACTTGGGACATCAACCACATACCTGGCCTTTTGATATGAGGTAAGCTACAATGGGTATGTGTTGAAACAGCACTGCTAAATGAATGCTACTGAATCCTTCCCCATCAATAAGACTGGGATCCGCTCCACACTTCAGCAATAACATGACCATAGGTAGGTGTCCTTGTCTGTAATGATATATGAAATGAAACTACAGAGATACCAAAGAAGATGGAAATTTTAATGAAAGCATTGCCTTAATAATTCTCATAGATACCCCACAAAAAAAAATTCCTTTCCTGAATAAAAACACAAGAATTTGAAATTACTTTTTTTTTTAAATTAAAAGTTTGTATCAGAAAATTTTATTAAATATATACCTTAATAAGTCATCCTAAGGCAAACTGTTAATTTAGAATACAATGGTTACCATAAACCAGGACAATTCTACAGTAATTGCTCCTGTGAGCAGTCTTTCTCAGAAGTATCTAACTTTGTTTGGCAGAAGACTAAGATAGCCCAGAAGAAAACACTGATCTTCCAATGTGACAATTTGCACACCGAGAAATTATCCCAGAATAATCATTTAAGGTTATGTTTTTTCCAGACGAGCAGTGCTTTGTTCTTTTGGTCATTTTACTCAAGTCCTGTCCTAGAAGCCAAAGTTGTATGATTTTAGACTGTATCAGGTTGAACAGGTGTAGTCTAGAGATGTAGAAAGAGCGGATCCAAAGAGGTATTAAATATACACAAGCACCAATAGATACTGTTGCCCAGGACGAGACGCTGCATGGTTGTGGTGGCAGCTACGAGGAGCCCAAGAGGAAAGGCTAATGCCACTGGGAGAAGGTGGTCAAGGGCTTCTCTACGTGCCTCTGAGCAACAAGATGTCTTACACTGGTCCCACTGCTACATGTTTGTGCTTTCAAGTCCAGGACTGGCAGCACTGAGTCTTAACGAGAGCACACCAAGGGAATCTAGTGCAGAAGCTAGAACAACTGAAAGCATACTAGCTAGACAGGCTGAAGTCCAAGGGAACTGTGACCACAACTTTTTCAGGCTTAAACTGTGCCCTAATAAGCATCAAAAGCTAACTTCAGTGACCCAACACAGCCAGGTCTTTGCCCAGTAAGGCAGGACTTACGAGGCAAAGTCTGAACACTACTGTTTCATCCCTAGGTAAAGTTCAAAATGTGAGCCCAAGTGACTAAAACACAGATGGACACATAACACAACGCTGTGGCCTGCAAAGTTGCCAGGAATCAGAAACCAGATTTCAGTATTACTATGGACGTGCAGTGAAATTCCTTATACCTTAAAAAAATAAACATACCACAGAATTTGATCTAAGATGACCACTGCTGTGCTACACAAAATATAACTGTTAATACTACTACATTTACAATTAGTAGTTGCAAGCAGCATACCTAATGGCCCAGTGAAGGGGTGTTGAATTCAAATCTCCACCTAGCTGATCCACTACTGCGCCTTTGGAAATATAGTATCTGCATAACAGCAACACAATATGATTAAGAATAGACATAATAAAACACTAAAACATTGTACTAAGGATAAGATAGTTCTAGAAGTAAATAGCTCATAATAAAAAAAAAAAATCACTAGAGAGGCAAATGGACAAGAGCATTTTTGCAGTAAAGGATGCCGTTTTGAGAAAACATTTAAGGAAAAATATAATAACTAGCAAGGCACCTATAAAATCAGCTTTAATCTTTCTTAAAGAAAACAAACCAAACCCAGGAAAATCTAATGATTGCATGTACTACATGATTTCACATATAAAGAAACCATGGTAACTTTACATTTCAGTGACATTTTCACAAAGGTAATTGGGTTAAAATTTGAATTTTACGCTTTTCCTCTCAAGCAGCATGTTCCCTTTGCTTTGAAGTATAATAGCAACAAAGTGATTATAAGTAACAGTGGCAGAATACTTGTGTTACTTTCACAAGGACTCTAGAGCTTACTTAACCAGCTCCTGTCTGTTGTTTATCGCCGCCCAGTGAAGAAGAGTCACATTTTCTTTGTCTGGTTGTCGAACATCATATCCTGCTTCTACCAGTTCTTTGCATCGCTCTACTATTCCATACCTTAAATGAGAAAAAAACCACATCGATTTACTTATCATTCATTTGTTAACTATCCTCCAGTTTAGGGCCAGCCACATACTGAAGAAAAAGTAAATCTCAGCAAGCATCATCCAGCAGGTCCTACTTGAACAGATTCCACATTGCATTCAATGGAAGTCTTGCAAAAAGAACTGGGTTGAGCCTTGATGAGAAGAATATTCTGCCTAACAAAACAAACCTGGTTGAGATACCGTTGTTTATGATAAAAATATTTACAATACTACCTGTACGTGATTTTTCTTCTTTCATTACGGGGAGAAAACAGAACTGGAAAAATCTTCCTTTCTAAAAATATCCAGCCTGGCTCACATTTGAGGACACTCCCATCTATTTCTACATTTTGCACACACAGAACATGTACTTACTGTGTAGCCTTGACGATATCACAGGTGCTAGGGTCTTCAACGATCGGATATGGTCCCGGTAGCACTGGCAGACCTTTATCCCCATGGGCGCTATGACAGTTGTGCATATGAGGTCGATGAGGCCCATGGCAATGGTTTTTACACTGTTGGTTAAAAAAATATGTATCAACAAACATTATTTATATACACCACACCTCCCTCTTTACCAGACACACATGCTACACGCATCAAGTTGCATTATCATAGAATCATAGAATCGTTAAGGTTGGAAAGACAACTTTAAAATTGAGTCCAACCATTAACCCAGCACTGCCAAGTTCACCACTAAACCATGTCCCTAAGCACCACGTCTACCCGTCTTTTAAATACCTCCAGGGATGGGGACTCAACCACTGCCCTGGGCAGCCTGTGCCAGGGCCTGACCACCCTGTCAGTGAAGAAGTGTTTCCTAATAAATATCCAACCTAAACTTCCGCTGGCGCAGCTTGAGGCTGTTCCCTTTCGTCCTATCGCTTGTTACTTGGGAGAAGAGTCCGACCCCCACAAATTAATACAAACAAGGAAGCTGAAGTACAGTTAAAAACACCTGACAAGAAACTAATCCCTTTATTCGGCACATGGAGATGGGAGGACAGAAGGGATACGGTTAAGGTCCCCCAGGCCAAACGACCAAGACGTTAACACCTTGCAGAGCTAGCACCTTACAGTGCTGCTGCGCGAGAAGTGACACCCCACCTCCCTGCGTGCGGTTGGAAACGCAAGGGCGCTGGGGAGCCCCAGGGCCGGCCCCGCACGCCTGGAAACCAGACGGGAGGCACGGGGAAGGGAACGGGCCCGACGGGAGGCAGGCCTCCTTTCGCTGTCAAACGCGGGAGCCGGAGCCGGCCGCCGCGGCGGGGGCTCCCCAGGCTCCCGCCGAGGCGCCCCGAGGGGAGCGGGCCGGCAGCCAGGCCACTCCCCGGCTCGAACCGCCTCCCCAGCCGCCGCCAGCCTGCGCCGGCAGCCCCAGGCCGCCGCACGGGGCCCCGCGGCCTCCCCCGCCGGCCCTAACCCTCAGGCAGCGCCGTGCCGGGCGCCTCCCCGAGGGCAGGGCCGCCCCCTCAGCGGCCCCTCAACGCCCTCCCTCCCCGGCGGCCGCCCCCGGGCCTCCCCTCACCGCCGGGCCGCTGCCGCCGCTGGCCATCCCGCCTGCCCGAAGCTCGCCGCCCGCCGCCGCTTCCTGCTCCCGCTTCCTGGTTACCGGCTCCGGGGAGCGGCAGCGCCGCCGCGGAGGCGGGGCCGGGGCCGGGCCGGCAGGGCCCGGGCCGCCGCTGCGCAGCCCCGCGGGGAGCGGCCGGCGGGCCCCGGGGTGCAGCGGCGGCGGGGGCCGGCAGCTCTGCCGCGCAGGAGCGGCAGGGAGAGCCGCCCCCAGCCTCCCCCGCTGCCGCGGAGCCCCTTCAGCCTGCAGAAGCGCACCAGCAGCTTCTGGTGTCCTTCAGTCCGGTCTCGCACTGCTGCTTCCCCTCCTCATAGCGTGGGAGAGCTCGTTCAGTCGCTTCGCGTTTCACGCAGGGCCCCCCCAGAGTCGAGGGCAAGGACCGACTTCTCTTCTGCTGGCGTGACCTTTGGGGGGCTCTGCCTCGGCTGGCAGCAAACGGAGTGAGCTGAGCGCGGTCTTGGGCCCTCGAGCCGTGCCTACAAAGTGTTCACCGGGGTTATCGTCTGTCCCACCCGCACGCCTTGTACAGCAGAAGCCAAGGGGACACCTGGAGCCAGCCCGGAGTTCAAAGGCTGATAAGTTGATAGTAAAATATAAGGAGTTTCCAGTCCTCGTAAAGCTTGTAAACGTTTTGAGACGTGGTAATGTTATAAGCAAACATTACGGTGTGAAAGGCTACCGAAGAATAATCCTGACGCTGAGCACGTGTGAAAAAAGCAGCAATGCCCATGCACTGGTGACGGCAGGGTGGGAGAGCAGGAGCGAGCGGGCTGGGTCGTACAGCGGGGCAGAATAAGAGTTATCAGGGCAGTCATAAATCTGTCCTCTAACGCTCAAGGGGTTGATGTCACAACCTCAGTAACATTCATTTGGCATGTCTTTGTATGTAGTTTCCTGCAAATATTTTTAAGGGGGGGGGGGGGGGGGGAAGTGTTTTCTCTTTCGCATAGTCATAGCAAGACTCTCATCATTAGAGCAGTATCTACCATTTCAGTCAAAAAAACCCAAAACAAACCAGTACGCAGCAAATGGCCAAAATAAGCTGTTACCAGCGATCCTGAGAGAACTGAAAATGCTTGCTGGTTAACACTGGTGGGCTGGCGTCAGCTGGCAGATGCCGTTGTGCCTTCCTCCCTCCTCCATCCGTGGAAAACCTCCTGCTCCGTGCGGCGTCAGCCGATGGAGATCTGAATAGGTTTGGGGGGCTGCGCGCAGGGATTTCCGATCTGGTAAGACAAAGCCTGGCCTGGCATATCGCGTCTATCTTCAGCTTTGTGTTGCTGCCTCGGAGAAGGGATGGTTCTTCAACAAGTTCGTTAAGAAGTTCCTAGCCCGTTAGCAAGTTGGCCAGCTACCAGAGTTTCTCTGAGGCGTGCAAGTCTCAATGAGAAGATGGAAAATTTCACCAAAAAATTCAAATGCCTTTTTTTTTTTTGGTTGGTTGGTTGCAAGAAATAAAACTCTTCGCCATCCTACGGCCCTTAGGCTTGTCAGATCTCACGCTGAAAACAGTAACAGTAGCAGGGATTCACAAAAGCCACCAGAGTACTGTGAAGCGAAGAGTGCTGGTACCTTACAGATAGAGGGGCTATCAAAAGGCTTTACAGTCATGAAAGCTGCTTTTTACGACTGCTGATAGCACCTTGTAGTTTATATAAACTTCAGCTGAGATTTTCAATCATTTTAAATATGTTGGTAAGCTGTTTATGAAGTAGGTAAACATTGCTCAGAGCACTCCTCTTTCTTATGTCCTTGGTTTTTATTTGCTTTTCCTGATATTTTTACTATCTGATCTTCCTGTCTCTCAGGCTTCATCCTTCTACCCTCCTTTTTTTTTTTCAGTTCCAATTCCCGTCTCATCTTCATTTATTGTCTGGAAGGAAACGGACAGCTATGTTGGGAGCCACAATAACCCCTGAAAAGAAGGCTCAGAAAACCATGTTGCAGGAATCCTGATGTTCATGAGCACGCTAAATCCATATGGTAAGCTATTCCCCGTCAAGCTCTTTTTATCAAGCATTGCAAGGTTATTTCTTGGCCTGTGCTGTGCTCCCTCTTGTGGGTCACTCACCCCTGCCTGCACTGCCCCAAGTCTCCTTCTGCAGCCCTGCAAAGGTGTGAGCCGAGCACCTCCTGTTCGTGCTGTGCGTTTAGGGCTGGAATATCCTGAATTGCATAGTTTAGGCCCCCAAGTTGACTGAAGAAACAAAAATAAGCGTTTTTTCCACTGTCAGAGAAAAGTTGGCTAGGTGATTTTTAAGTCTTTTTGTTTCTAAATTCTTGCTAATTTTAGGGTGTTACAAAAAAAAAAAAAAAAAAAGGATTTAAAAAATTATCAGCCATGGAATGTGTTCAAATCACCAAATAACTGTTATTTGTTGTTGTTTAAATCAGCTGAAACTGTATGTATGAAAATGTTATGAATTTTTCAGTTAAAGCTAGTACCTTACAGAAGCAGTTGCAAATACTGTGGGCATCTGCTGTCCTCCATGGTTACCCAAAAGTGGGTGAATAATAGAAACCTGATGCAAAGAAATATAAATTATTTCCTTCACAAGAATATTTGGAATGACTCCAGAAAAAAAATAATTCTGAACGTGGCTGCTGGAGGCTGCTCACAGTACATTAGGAAAAATTGTTTTATTCCAAATAAACTACCCCTTGCTTTCCCAGCATTATTGTGGAAGAACAAATGTGGTTACTGATAGTCTGCAAGTTTGGCCAGCAATCAACACGCCGCAGAATGAATGCAAAATCAAATTCCAGTTGACAGGTTAATACAGATTTTCCTTCCATATGCAGAACTGCTACATAGATATTAAAGCAGCTCTAGTTGATAAAAATATTGAGAGCTTTAGTTTGGTTCAATATCACAAAGTGTTTTATATGATTTGAATACAGAAATCACGTTGGGGAAGCTTAGGAAGAAACACTCTTGTGTTAACGCTAAGATCAGCCAAAAAGATTTGGTAGGCATTTTGCTGTTTGGGTATGTAATGGATCCCCAAAACTGCAGAAATGCAAAAATAAAACTGAAGAAGAAAGAGAGTTAGCGTTTCCCAGTTTGAGAGTTTGGCATCTGAGAAGTTAGGATTTGTTAAAATAGAAGTTAGTTTGATAGAGATTTTCTGCATTACCTGAGACTACTCACAAACCTTAAATCACTTGCTTCTATGATATTGTACGACAGCATGACAGTTGGTAGCGGTTAATTACAGTAGTATGCAGGCAATTTTCAACTTGGTCTCTTTTAATCTTTGTTACCTGTGGATCTCACCTCTAGCATCTTTTTTTATATTAAAAAAACCCCAACCTTTCCAGAAGTAAGAAAAATTAAGGCTTTCCTCCTACTGCCTCTACAGCTGGCTTTACAAAAGAAGCCATATTTGATATTGCTGAAATCTAGGGCAAAGCTCCTAGCAGAAGGCAACATTTGGTCCTCAAAGAACAGATGGGCAAATTCCCATTTTGAACTACATGCTATCTTTATTGTATTTGTGGGTTTTGGGACATATAGTGGTTACTGATTTAATTTTTTTTTTTTTTTAATAATCAGCCACTATTATCTCACAGTATATAGTGACTAAGCTTAGACAAAGGCTTTGCTGAATTATTTGTGGACAATAAATTGAGGCAGAACTGAACAGTTTTATAAGTTTTCTCTGCACTTTGCTCTGCTATTAATGCTGCCCTGTTAACACTTCTCATTTATTTATACTTTTTGAGTAAACTTGCTCGAAGTACTTAAGTATTTGCAAGAACAACTTTTACTTCACAATCCTTAAGAGACTTAAAGGCTTGGATTAAGTGCATTGTCTTCAGAAGTCCTAAAACAATCATTCTCTCTCCCAAACAGCCTTTTCCAAGTGACTATGCCTGTGATTAGTGTCATTTTGATTAGATAACGGGAAAGAGATACTTGGGTGTTTAGCAGCTTTCAAATAGCATTTTGGATTCACTTCACTGGATAAATGACAGAGAAGCAAGTATAAAATAATGCCATTAAATCAGATCAAATTACATGAAAATTGCAATTTAAATAGTATAATGCTTTTTTATTATGGCAAAACATCATATTATGCATTTCACATTTTCTCTTATTGCTTTTGATGCTGTTTTACGAAGCACTATAAGTAATAATAAGATTTTGCACATTTGTGTATCTTTTCTGAAGAAAAAATTAGAGGGCACAGCTAGCTCTCAGTTTACTTCTAGAAGTGATTCCGTTATTGCATCTCTCCTAAAAAAGGAAAAAAAAAAAAAAATCTTTCTCCAGTTCTGCTGTACAAGGAGGTTTTTATGGAGCCACAGGAATAACACCACAGCCCTGCCAAAAGAAGGATGATTGTAATTCTACCTCCATTTACAGCCATAAAATAAAGCCATCAACTGCGGGTGTGAAATGTGAATAAAATGGATCGTACGTATCCTCACAATGACTCGAATTCCTTTTCTATGTTATTTGTGCATAGCCACTCACAGCCAGAGGTGGTACAGAGGCACTGAGGTATGAGGCAACAACTGATGTACTCCAGTTTGCAAGGTCTCGGAGGAAAAAGAAGTCCGTGAACGTGGGCCAAGGGGTCTGCATTGCCACTCATCAAACTGAACTACCAGCTACGTGGGAATGTACAGATTGCCTGTGCCTATGATTCAGAGCCAGATTTATTTTCAGGGAAGATTTCTAAACTTAGACAAAAACCAGAATGCCATACCCCCAAGGAAAGTACAGTTTGGAGATGCTTATGCATGAAGTTGAAATACTGTTATTTTATTCTCAACGTGTTTAGTATGTAACTCTCTCTTCATCTAATGTAAACAAGCGCACCAAACAAAAATACTAATTTTGATTAAGCTGTTGTCTATAAGGCAGTTAAACAGGACACACTCAGTTGCTCTCAACAAGTGAGGAAAAGGCACACAAATAGTAAAAGCACTAAAGAAAACTAGATGTGTTGTCTCTGGCTCTTGTGTACCGCTCTCCCAGTGTTTCATAAACAAAGCTAAGCACATATCATAGTGCTGTGTGAGTTTTAACTAATAAAACCACCATTTAGGAGAACTGATATTTTTATGGTTAGGAAAGTCCTGATCGGATGAGTGGTTTCAGCTAGAAAGCAAGAGAACTCAGTGGGACAAAGCAATTTCTTTCCTATGCTCCCCTCAGATAACAAGTAGAGGCAGCGTTGCCTAAAGAGACTCAGATCATCCCAGAACCATGACGCTGATGTCCACACGATGCCAAACGGCACACCTGGAACAGATGCTGGAATACGCTTCTTTCTTCCTCTTCGTTTTTAGATTCTCAAGATTGTAGTTGCTTTAGAAACATGATCCTTTAGGTACTTGATTTTTTTAAAAATTTTCAAACACATAACTGCTGGCATGAGGACAGAACAGTTATCTGAGAATGCAGAAGTTTTACTTCAGAGCAGCCTCACTTCCTTGTAGCTGACCATACTGGATCTTAAAAATATAAGAGAAACGTTTCGGATGTTGTGCATTGTCTGCATTTCTTATAGCTGTGGCTTATGTTGGAATGGTAGGACTTTATCACGTCACCACAGTGAACCACTTCATTTACCTCACTGGCTACAAAAAGCGCAATACCAGTACAGGAGCAGTCAGTCAATTCAGCCTTGTGAAGGTCCACTGAAATTACGCAACAGACAATTTTGAACAATAGAAGACACGTATTTCGTTGTTGTTGGTCAGAGAAACTTTGCTAATCCAAAATAAGGAACTGCATAGCATAACTGAGGACAGAATTTATTCTGTCACATCAGTTTAACTTTAGGGGACAGAAATACATATATGTTTTGAAATGCCAGACTCTTAGGCTATGCAGCTCTGCCGGAAGCGCTGACACAGCTAAACAACTAAAGAGAGAGCTATGCTGAAAAGAAGCAACTCTGTCTAGGAGGGGAAAAAAAATTATTTATTGGACTTATCTTAAAACGCAAGGGAAATCAGTGCAATAAACAGCAAGCCAAGTACCATCTTCATGGCCTGTATGATACAACCTGGAAGGCAGAGTTTTAACCAGAATTGCAGAACATCGATGTACTGCTCCTGGTAATTTGTATCAAATGCTGCATTTCAGCTGCAATATTTTGAATGTTAACATCCTCAAAATTAATTTATCCCACACTCATGCTTGATTTTGATGAATTGCCACGAGCTGTCTTCTTTTTAGGTGCATTCCACATAATCATTTTGTTGCTTTCTGCTCTTCCAGAGGAGGTAGCAGCAAGCGTGTGTTACACATTCAAAAGCTGACACTTGTTTTGGCTAGAGGAAAAAAGGGCAAAGAAAGAACATCCCTCTTCACTGACAGGAGCTGAGATTTTCACTCGTTAGTTTGTGGTAGCATGAACCTTTCAGGTACAACTGTGCACAAGTTACTCAAGTTTGCCTTCTCTGTTTTCGTGTCGTCCTATCCCTGACGTGTCTTTTTTGTCAGCTGGGATTTTATACGCTAAAGCCTACAAAACCTTCAGGCTAATACATGCAGAGAAATGCTTAGAAAACTCTTTCATAAGCAAATGTGAGTATACTGCAGGAAATCACAAGAGGAGGCATCACTCCAATAACATAATTTTATAAAGAAAACATTAGGAAATTAAATATGTCAGAAGGAAGCGACATTTCAACATCTGATAATTGTCCTCAATGCTAAGGCATCCATTTCCTTTCTCTTTCTCTTCCACCACAGTTGCGAACCACTTCCCCTTAGTCAGCACAGCTGCCTCCCACACCTGGGCTCAGGACTGCCTGGTACACTCAGTGACCGCGTCAAAGCCTTGCTGATATTTGACTTGCAGAGAAAAGGGCTCCTCGATATGTGACCTGCAGCGTTACAGAGAAAACCCATCGCTAAGCGATCCTCAATAGTAACTACAACATGCCAGCTGGAAAGCCAAACGTTACAATAAACATACTCTCCAGACACTGAGATGGTTACTTATTACCACCTTAAGGAAAAAGAACGGACACATTTCCAGATATTTTAGGAGTTTGTGATAGCCATTTGGTTGATATATTCATTTTTCAGCACAACTGAAATTCTGGCAAGGATATCCCATTTTTCCTCGTAAGTGATCAGTCTTGTAGCACTACCCCCTGTAGACAGTGAACAGTTAAATGTGTTCCCCTCCACCAGTACATTTTTTCCTGTCAGCAGAGAGGTTTCTCTCTCAAGAAAGTGGTTAATTTTACACACACGATAAAGTGATAAACTCTGACTTGAATTAACAAACTGCTTAATATGTACTTGGGTCACCTGTCTTCAAGGGCCTGATTCTAAGTACATTGAAATGGGTAGTGAGCTTTCATTTTCAATGAAGAGACATGAACATGGACACATGGTTATAGACACTACTGAATTGGGGCAAGTACTACTACAGCGTATCACACCAAGAAAATCATAACCATGTCATATGAATTAGTTATTCTCTATTCCAGTACTTACGTAGCGTGCCAAAATATTTCGTTGTCCTCTTGGATTGTTTCTGTCCTGCTTCCTGGCATGCTAAGTTTGCCTGTAGGTCAAAGAAGGACAGACTCAAGCTTAATAAATGTACTTATTATCCACGTTCATTCACATAACTGGGCTGTAAATATTTTGGACTTATAGTCCTTAAAAAAAATCACCTTCCAAAGGGAGATTATTAACAAAAAAATTAGATTAGCTAAGTACAAAGCTTAAGACGAGTCATGGAAGAATAAATGACTTTGATTTGATTCTTTCAATATTTCAGTATTGAAACTGAAGCCCTTTTCATGCTAGGGAAATTTGTGTTAATAATGTTAACCGTATGGCATAGGATTAAATTCAACAGTCATAAGTTTTAGTTTGTATCAACGTCAAAACTATATCCTAGAGTTTTCCATTCATTGTAATCACAGTCGCATGAATTCGTTTCATGTAGTCAGTCTCTTTGAATTTATGGTTGATGGCTGATAATGCAAAAAGCAAGTTCAAGAGTGCTAGTGTGAGGAAAGCTCTCAGCTGGCTGTCCCAAAAGCAGTTATCTCGCTCTACTGTAACAGAAGCGGAAAAACCAGAACCACTCTTTTCTCCCTAGCCACTGCGCCTGCCTTAAATGTTTCCTCAAGCACTCCTGACTCCCAATAAAAAAGGACACTAAACATTTTTATAGTCACAATTGACAAGCTTTGTTCAGCTGCTAGCTTAAGCCTTTCGTATTTCAAGAGACATATATCTGTAAGGCATTAAAAAGAAAGGCAGGGCAGAGATTAAAATGACTGTTCGGTTTTCCATTAATACATACAAGATCTACAATTGTAGCTTGACTTATGTTTTCCACAACGTTGTATTTTTTTTTTAATCTAGGAATTACCAAACTGAATCAAATCAGAGATCTACTTAGTTCAGTATCCTGCTTAAACAAAAAAAGCTTCAGAAGTTGACTCCTGTAGTAGCCAGCTATGAATTAATCAACTCTTCCATAACTCTTTTGAACCGACAAAAAAAATTTGTTTAAACGCTTTGTCAAAACCTTTATCTTGACTAAGCTTAGTAACCCTTCCAACTCTTTTGTTATTGGTTCCTAACCTGGATTATAAACCATATTTATCTGGATTGTCCAGATAAATACTTACAATTAAAAAATAAAATTCTTAATTTCCAGTAGCTACAAGTTCCACGCTATAATCACACAAAAGATATTTGTTCGTTTCAATTTTTGCAAAAGTGTGGTGGATTTTTTCCCTTCAATATTTTTCCCTCCTGAACTAATCTCTTTCCAGTTTTCACTTCCTCTCCTCAGAAGAGCTTTCCTGTGGTTTATTCTTGTAATCATTCTCTGATCCTTCTACAATACTTTCTAGAGACACGGCTGTTGCAACACATACTTATTAATTTTTTTTTTTATTTATACTATGTTAAGATGATGAAATATATATTTAAAATTACCTCAAATTGCAAATTTGTTACATAATTAGGGGAAAAAAAAAAGGTTTGAATAGCATAATTAAAAAAATAGTAGTTTCATTACCTTTCCAGTTGCCATAAAGTAGATCCATATCTGTAATCTAAAAATAAAAGAAGAGCTTTTTTTCCCTTTTGATTTGACACACACATTTAGGCTTTTTTTTTCCTGTATGAATTGAAGCAGAAAAATACGCTATTACAGTTTTACTTTCAACTGCACATCACTTTTAACCTTCAGTGAAGGTAGTGCATTATTTAAAATAACCAAATAACACAGCGCGGCTCTAGGTTAAGGTTAGCACATGATGAGGACTCAGACTGATAATTTAGAGCAGAAAATATTTTGCGGCTGCCACCATGAGGCAACAGCAGGTACTTCTGTTGTCAGTCATACTGTCTGGATAAAACTGGAGTGGAGCAATCACGTTTCATTACATCCTAAGCACGGCTCTTTGGACTAGTCACCAAGTTGCTCAGAGATGTAGATTTTAAAAAGGGTGTTTACATATTTATGAACTTGTTTAAAGCCTAAATGCATTATGTATGCTATAGCCCACCATTGAATTGTGTCAGCATTCTTGCAGGCTGGATGGGAATAAACTGAACTGTAGCTTTGATCAAGAGTTATAAATGATTAACCGTCCTTATGCTGAAAGGTGGAGCCCTGATCTCAGAAATGCTATCGTATCGCGATGCCATCTAGCGACAGGGGTTTTAACTGTGGGAAGGCATCCTCCCTCCCTACAGGTATTGGAAGTCCCCGCTCCCCACTCCCCTCCAACTGCAGATTGAATACTGACAATCTGTAACGGTTATACACTAGAAGATCGCGATTTATTTTTTTTCCTTAGGTAAATCTATGGTAGTGGCAACCTGAGACTTGCTCAGTCTGTTGTGCCCTGCTCAAATAGGCATTTGTTACTTTTCTTCCTACAATAATCCAACCAAACTACTTCAGTACTGCTCCGAGCAATTACCAGGAGTTTTTGCTGTATTTTCCCATTAGTTACAACCCAAGTTAAATAAGTACCATTTTACAAATATTGGTATCTCTATATTTGAAATTCCCAAAATACTACAGAGACATACACTCTCAAAACTTGATAGGTGATATTGACAGCACAGTGTCAATAAATATGAAATATCAGGGCAAAAGTTAATCTAGTACACGCACCCACAAAACCTTCAAAACAAATTTTTGGGTTTTTTTGCATTCTGGAAGAAATAAATTTAAACAGCACTGCCATGCATACAACACAAAATGTGACCCAGGCATCGCCCTATCTGAAGATGAGCAAGTTGATGATAGCTTCTTAAATGATTCAGTTTTAAAGGGCGACATTAGTTGGCCACTGCTTAGAGTACTGCTTACGCATTGCTTATGTTAGGATGAAGCTTACAGAATAGATAAAAATGTATGTCATGCCTCTCCAATAATAATTTATTTATAAGAAATACAAACCTGAACGGAATTAGCACTTTCTTTTCCAGCCAGGTGCAGACCCCTGTACACATTCAGTATATGCTTACTCAGTCTGTATGCCACAGGGGTGGAACCAAGAAATGAAGACCTGTATGGACAGCAGGCAAGCCTGAAGAAGCAGAATCTGCCATCCTTCTTACAACAAATAGGATGTGAGTTCAGCCCAGTGATGGCCTCTTGCTTGAAAAACCTTGCAACTAATTGCTTCCTACCATGAGTTTACCCATCTGGCCGACGAAGGGTTCTCACTTGCGGCAGCTAGGCTACCTGCAGGGTAAAGCGTTCTCAGCAGGAGCAGCAGTCTGCATCAAAGAAACAGATAAAAGTGCGTCCATGCTCCAGTGTCAGACAGGACAGAAAATCGTTTGAATAATATGCCACGTAACAGAAATTGCCAAAAAGAAACATTTGAATGCACAATGCTCTCGTTACTCACAATACTGTCCTTTTGTTTCAGATTTCCCCAAGTTTATTTTTAAAAAGTGCTGATATTTTTATTCATCTTAAATGGGCAATTTATTCCACTAATCATTGAGGATTTATCAGTGAAAAGAAGGGAGCATACTGTGCCGTGCAAGGCTACCGTGATTTAGAGTCCAGATTATGTTGCAATATTTAAATGGCCTTGGCATTAACAGCAAGCTGTCAGTGCAATGTCCAAGGCTAGATAAGAAAAGGATGCAAGTTTGGGGCCTTAGGGAAGCTGAGAAAAGAAACTAGCCAATTACGCCAGCTAAGTCGGGGCAGCCTAAAGCAACGCAGTGCCAGCAACTGACGGGGTCCAACGGTCCTAAAAGCCCACACCTCCGTTTTCCCTTCCCCTGAACGGAGTTCTCTCAAATCAACCATGTTATAAGCATTGCCCCTTGGTGAGCTGTTAAGGTGTTGGGCTATATATTTTCAGTAACAGCAATCGGCACTGATTCTTCCCTCTCTGCCTTTCAGTATTTGCATTAAAGGTCCTCTTCGTTCACAGGAGTGCAAAGTTGAAATGTCCTACCGCAGCAATGCGGCCATTGCCAGTGGGCGTGCCATTGTTACGGCCATCATTCCTCCTCCCAAGGCGCCATTTTGAATTGGCTACTGCATCTAAACAAATTTACAGATACAAACATGTTTAAAAGCATCATTAACGGAGACAGCCCACTTCCTACAAACAGCTGTTTCCAGACACAGAGCTGCAGCGTTTTGTACTGGGTGCTTTTTTTTCTGCTTTTTACTTCCAATGGACAAGAAAATGGCGTTGCCCCCTGCAAACTGGAAGTTCAAATGAAATCAGGAGCTGTAGGAAGGTGAGCTGCAATGACCTTTGATGTCCAGGATTTATACGAACTCTTATTCCACTGTATTAATTATCCAAAATGGTAACAATCCTTAAAGCAACACGCAAGCCTTAGGATACCTACCTGTGTGATAAAGATCAGTGCAGAACTGCGTCACGCAGGCAGAAAGCTTCAACTGTGACCTTCAGTATAGCTGAAACTATGAATACTGCTATGAAGTTTAGTACCGCCAATTGCATCATCAATTCCGTGTGCTTAAATATATAGATTTTAAGCAATATCTGGCAATATAAAGACATTATGAAGTTTGTAACCAGCCATTTGGTTACCAGGCATGCTACAGAGAGCTTTTTATTCCATGGGAATGCTTTGGGATTTGAGAACGGAAATTGTCAGATATGGCTACTCCCAGCCCCGTGAAAACACTGTTAACACCACTGTACCAAAATTGTTATCTGCAAAATGGTGATAAAAGAGTTACGAGGTCTGCAGACAGTGCTGGTGCTACAATTAGAAGAACTTTCTCTGAGAAGGCATCTCTATACATGCTTGTACGTCCAGTTCTGAAACAAAGCCAAACTACAAGACACATTTGTTTTCTAGCTTTGGAGAGAACCTTTTTCTCCTGCCAAAACCATCCTTATGGCAACAAAACCAAAATGCACACTTACCACCACACCTCGTTCAAATCTGCCCTGAAGATCAGTGCATTTGGCAGCTCCTACAAGAAACCAATTTACACAGTTATCTACTTACTGCAAAAAACTAACTGTATATTTCTCTGTAAAAATAAAAAAAAATGTTGAGTCTTTTAGCTTGAACATAACTACCAAGCTCATTACAAGATGCATGGTTAATACTACGATCCCTCTTTCTTATTTGCTTCTCCTTTATGTGTTCTTTAACTCGCTCTTGGAATTGCACTCTTTGAAGAGCTTCTTTTGAATCCGGTAACTTTGAAAGATAACTATGTAACAAGAAAAGAAATAGCTGAAGGGAAAGTTAGCAGTATTTTTTACTTGTCTTGGAATGAAGCATTTATTTCTTAAATTTTTACAAATAAGTTTTCATACAAATGACAGAGAATGAAGTTTTCTATCCACACTAAAGAAATCAATGTATGCTCAGTATCTTCACAAAGCAAGTTTGGTTTCAGTATCAAAATAATATCCAGTTCAGGCACCATAGTCTCAGGTGCTGTCAACTAATGTAACTTTTGAGCTATATCAATTTATACCAGCTTTCACAAATATTTGTATTAGATTATAAAAATCTTCCCACACACCAGTTTTGGGTCAGGTTCCCCAGTTCAGTATTTCCCCAAGTAACCTCTTGAAAAGCAACAAACAATAAAACCTCTTTTGGGGAGTTACTGACTGTAAGTTATGACTGTCACAAGCAACCGTGTCATACAATTTCCTTCATGAAGAGATCACACAATTATTTTCCTCGTCTCCTAAATCACTGGAAACTGGTGCCAGAATCCTGCTACTCTGAAGGGTAACGCTTCCTCCCGTCTTTGGGGGATTTCAGGAGTCTCAATACATGCAACTTTTCTTCAATTCAAAGTTAATTTTAAGGGTGTGTGTGTGTGGAGGGTGTGGAAGTTCCACGTAAGAGAGTCTTCTACTAAAAAACCAGGCTGTTTCAGTGCCTCATTTCATTTACTTTAAATACAGTCTGCATACATGTTCCTTCAGTACAGCAAGGATTATCGTCCAGCCACCTTTTCTCCTTCAGAACCGTATGAGTGTCCTTCACAAAGGGTTTTTGTTAGTTTATGTGGATAAACTCTCTTCACCTCCAAAAAAAGTTTCTTTTTTCTTTCCCCTGGATTCTGTGTTAGCCTTAGAATATTCCTGGTATGAGCCGGTAAGGCACTGCAGCAGTGTAGCGCTTCCAGTCCTTCCCGTATTTGCTGAAGCAACGGTGTTCATCCCTAATGCAACGGTGGGTTAGCAGAATAGTCATGTAAACAATGTAGAAGTAAGGCAAGATGTGTTCAAACCCGCAAGTCAGGCAATAGGCCAGGGAGCCCATCAAATCTCCTGTGTAGTTAAAATGGCGTGCCCACCCCCAGAATCCCGAGGTCATCAGTTTGCTGTAGTACTTGGTCCCATCCACAGACATGTAGGAGCACTCAATATACTCGGGTTTCTTCCCCCATATCTTGCAGTTGCCATTTGTACGACGGAAGAGGTCCTTCTGGTGGTTGGTCATTCTGAAGATGTAATAGCCGATCAAGCCCAACATCAAGATCCCTGTGGCATTAGCTGTGCACAGCTGGACAGGGTGGTAAACCAAATACAAGCCCTGGGGAGCAAAAAAGAAGAGACAATCAGTGATTTACTTTAAATATATGCTCAGAGTGCCAGACCAATTCCTTGACCTACAGTGACCCAGAACAGATGAGCAGAAAGAATAGGAAAATCCACCCTACCAGTAAAACCATGGAAAAATTTCAGAAAACTCTGCGTCCTACATTTTCTTTCTCTCTCTCTCTCTCCCCCCCAAAATTGCATTTCTTAGGTGGAACAAGAAGAGAGAAGTTGCAAGCATGCAGACAAACAAGGATAGAAGGGAAAAAAAACCCAACAAAAACCAAACCCAAACAAACCATCACCCACCAAAACACCCTCAACCTGCAGGAGTACAAAAAGGGACGGAAAGGAACTAGAACAATATACAGACACAAGAGACAGTGACAGAAAAGGGCACAAAAGAGAGGGAGGAGAAGAAAAGATGTCAATTCCACGCAGGGACAGTAAGCCTTCGAACGAGTGAATTGTTACAAAGGATGTTGTAGTGGTTACTCAGTATTCAAACTGTCTAGAAACCATTTAAGATACAAATCAAACTGCTGGGGAAAATGTTTCTGGGAAGTTTCTTTCCTTTTAGCCCAAACATGTATTGTACCACATTTTTACCTGCAATGTATAGAGGTAAGGCAACCAAACACAGTCTCCCCAGCCCAAATACCATCCAAAATGATCATGGCATATATCAATGGTTTTCAAATACCAGGCTTCATTCCAGAAGAAGTCCAAAACATAAATACCCTGAAACGGAATAGTTTCACGTTAATAACAGAGCACTGCCACCAGGTATTCTGTTTAACAGCAGCAGCCTAATATTTCTGTGCTGTCCTGTGACAAGATCTCAAAACTGACTTGTGTTTTTATTTTAACACCTGAAAAACAGGGTATTAAGAGGAACATATCACACAAATACACTGCATCTATTTAGATAAAGCAATAAGTAACGCAAAGCAATATTAACCAAGATAACTAAGGAAAGTGTGCTACTGTAAGGACATACACTTAGGAAGCATACTCACATTTGACCACCCCTACCTCTTCAGCTTAAAGAGTCTTATGCTTATAGAGAAGGGGAACGGAGCTTCTATTGAGTGGGCTCCCATTTACACATATCAATAAATAAATCCAAACCATTATCTGTACTTATTATTTTGGGGTCTTTTCAGTGGAAAGCACAGCACCTGACTGGCTGTTTTCAGGTGTGGAGACATCTGTAGTTCTGCACGTCTCTCACACACACAAAAAAGAGTTAGGTGCAGTGCTGCCCTCAGAAAAAACCCTGCCCAATCTTGCTCTAGCTAAAGCCACAGAATTTGTCCTTGTTCTCTTTGGATTCAAGATCAGGCTGTGCCTGTTTCCAGAACATAGGCTCAGAAGAGTATCTCTTAATTTAAGTTTACACTGAAATCTTCTGGTGCAGACAGGACCATGCCACCAGTAGCACTCTGAATGAATACAGCAAAGTATTCACAGTGGCGCTTTGAATGAATACAAGTGTCCAAAGAAATTAATACAAGTGTCCAAAGAAGCAAGTCCCAGTGCATCGTCACTGAATGAAGTTGTTTGGGCCAGGAAAAATCGTGTAAGTTCAATTTCAGTGCAAGGACTTTTTTCTAATTTAATACTACTGTATTTCCAAATTGCTTTCTTATTTTCCTCCTCCGAATTTACCTGAAGGACGTTGACAAGGATCATGGAGTTGGTTACTTGACCATACAGCTCCTGTTGTTTAGCAGCATAGGAAAGGTTAATTAGAGTCCAGGCTACAATACCAGGGCGCCCATTGAAGAACAGCTTGAAATCAAACCACTTTCCTATTCGCGGGTTAAATTCAATCCCCATCATGTAGTCATAAAAGAAGTTGCCAGTGAATTTGCTAGAAAGCATAAAAAATGAGAAACGTCCGCAGTTATAAGCAAATACAGATAATTACTATTCTGACTACACATTTTGGATTCACCTGATGTAATGATACTAAAAAAACCATAAAACCATATAAAGTTGTGCAAGGTAACACAAATTGATCCAACTAATGATTACATTAGTAGAGATAAATTTTAGCTTCAGAGGTACCCTAGTTTATTCTTGGTAACGCTTTTGAACAGTCTAACTATAACCTTACATCCACCCTATTTGTGACAAGTGTCTGTGACACGGAGGCTGCCAGTCACACGGCATCTAGCATGAAAGAAAGGATGGTGCTAATGAAGCAAAGAACCCCAGTCGTACATTGGCCTAGCTACTCGTGCCAGTAAAATATATTGTCACTATTATTCTGTGCAGCATTCAATTTATAAGTCTGATTACCTAGTATTCTCTCATTATTAAAAACCACGTACCAGTCTTTGGCATTGGTCGGGAAAAAGTAGCTTTTAATCATTGCAAATGTGGAAACTGCATATCCCAGGACATTGGCACACCACAGGAGAGGAATCCAGTTGTCAAAAATGATGGTGGGTGAGAACCAGTGGAAGTAATAGGCATTTGCAAACCAAAGCGCATGGGTAATGATCCAAGCCTGAAGTCCATTGATTTCATACTTATTCACTACACCTAAAACATGAAGAAAGAAATTGAATGTTACTGACATTGCATTAGTACAGCTTTTTATTAATATGGACACGCATACAATATACAGAAGCTCAATCAAGTGCTCGTGAAATGACCTCACTCTCCTCACCCTCCCAATTAAATATCTTGTGGCACTTTTCTGACAGTTTCGTTAGACTGTGCTGTAACCATCAGGCTTTGTTAGGCTGAGTTTTTCTCTTCACTCTCGCTTCACATAACAGTGAATTTGGAGTCTCCCCTAAAACTGAGCAAGGTAACAAGTTACACCTAGTTCACATCACGCAATTTGTTCAAGTCTCATGGGTTAACTTAGCTTCAGCAGGTGCAACGGCACTGACAAATACTAGCGATAGTTCACTTCCGATTTTAAGTCCCAAAATTATCAATCTGTATTTTTCCGTTGTTGGTGTGGCGCTTGCCTATCAACAGTGTTACTAACAGTAAGACATAGAATTTCTATCATTTATTCTAAAAGATGATGTAGATTGCTTTTATTTTTGTTTGAAGTAAACATGAGGAAGGTGAAAGCATTTATGCCCACATTTCCTCCAGATACATACGGGTTATTCAAGACTGCAACTACAGAAATACTATTATTTTAACAGGTTCTATGGTGTGCATATACTCTAAGGAAGAACTTACCAGCAGGGGTGACAGCGCCTTCTTGTACACCTCCTACGTATCCAGGAAGAAATTTATGGCAGAAGTCAGGAATGAACACATACAAAACCACCTAGAAGACAGAGAATGTATTAGCAGCAAAAACAGACAAGACAAAGCCCCAAAAAACACTATCCCTTTCATACACATACCAAATATAATACACAGCAGTTTCAATTAAGTATTGGATAAGCAAATATGGCAAGATTTAGCTGTTGTGATTTTAGACTAGTAACACATCCAAGCTATTAAACAATTCTAAAGATGTACTTCATGTATGGCTGTCATCCTTTTTTGGTGGGGAGGCAGGAGAGCTGGTAACTAGATTCAGGTCCTTATCCTTTTATTTTGAAGTTAATCTGTGTTAGATGTAAGTTGTCTTCTAATTTGGAAAAAAATTGGAGTCGTTTGGCAAGTTTGAAGATATTTTACAAATGTAAGTTGTATTTCATACATCAATCTTTTACTGTCTGTCTATAGAAAATATCACCCCTTCTGCAGTGTTAGTTTATGATATATTTACTGTGTATTAATTTGAAACAAATGGCTATTGTTGTTATATAGTTGCTTTTTCTTAAAAAGCATGTCAAGAAATATGTCACACAAGGAATATTTGTGTATAGTCCCTACATATTTTTCAAGTGCATAAGCTTCATTTGGATTCCAAGCAGCCATGGAAAATAGAAATACCAAAGAGTAAATGCCAGTGCGACATTCCATTATCCTTCATGTAAAAGGATTAATCAAACAGCTGTTTGAAAACCCAGCCGCTACATCTAGATCATAACTCAATAATATACCTGGAAAGAGACCCAAAGGGTATAGATGCCAGCAGCCCTATAGGTCAGTGTGGGAGTCTTGTTCCAGATGTCAGACAGATGTTTATTCCCCGTGAGCAAGTCAACGAGTGGATCAATCAGAGAGCATTGGTACTGGTCACAGGACATTATGAAGTAATACACGATAAGTGGCGCAAACATGAGCAGGAAAAGGATGCTTGCCAAGGAAAACCAGTCCACCTCCCTGTAATCCAAAACAGAGCATTTGTTTTTTTTCCAGCTTTCGGTTAGAACAGTGGTTTGATTACGTCAGGCAATTTTTCCAGTGGACCTTCTAGACTAACTGGAAGGAAACCGAAAATGTTTTCAGGGCACATACATTTCTTTGGGTCAAACAGCTATAAAAAACTTAGCATGTTACATACTTAACCACAAACTGTTACAAAGATACGCTAGTTGATCAGAGCAACAGAACAGATAATAACTCCCCTCCAAAGAGCAGATTATTATTACAGCCTGCATGTTTTTGATGGCAATCATGGGTATAACTGGTAGAGTATTCAGCTGGAAGTAGTAAGAGAACCACAAGAATATTATGCAAAGCTTGGAAACACAGAAAAGACGCACTTTGGACAGCCATGAGTTGAACTTACTCTACCACACGCTGTCTGTAGTGGCAAGCCATATAAGCACGCATGGCTGTTTCCAGCTGCAATACAATACTCCACTAATACTTGCACAACTCTCTGAGAGCAGAGATATGAGTCACAAATCTTGCTACAGCAGGAGATGTCAGCTGGCAATACCACAGATGGATGCCCGTTTTCCAAATCTCAGGAAATATTTCGTTCAGCCCTTGAACACACTACAAATGTTACTGATTTTTATGATTTTCTTTCCTTTTTTGCAAGGAGGACTGTGTATTAACCCAAGCCATCTGGCAAGCTCTCTGTCTTAAAAATCTTGAAGAACTCTTCTTCGGCATCTGTAGCTACAGCTCGTTATCCATGAGCTTTCAAGAGAAGGGCAATGCAACAACCTGTTACAAATGGTGTCAAGTTTAAAAGGAATGTAGCACCTATAAAAGTATGAACCAATTAGAAATACAATGACGAATTAGGGTCATCAGCTTCTCTCACCATGCTCTTCCCCACTGGACTTGAGATGTTCGAGTATCATTTTGGGTGCTTTTGTGTTTTCTTTCTTCAGAAGGTTTTTTCTCCTGATGGGCTGCCATGATGACCTGTATGAAAGAAAATATTCATGGTATTACTCCAGCTGGTTCTCAGTAATTCTTATGGCTCTACAGAAGAGAAACACAAGTTATTAAAAACTATTATATAGCGTTCTGATTACAAGAAATTTGGGGGAGGATGGTAGGAAGGAAAAAATCCTTCCCAATTCCTCATCATCTTATATTCAACAAAACACAATCGAAACACTGATGTCAGAGTAATCTATTAAACTTCTTGCTAACTGGAAATTTCTTTTAAGATATATTGTATAATATATGGCTTATTACTTACATGTGAGACGCAAAGGGAAAAAACCTGTTTTGCCACGTTCTTATAAGCCTCTGAAAATAAAGTTCTGTAACTAATTGCCTTTCTTAATTAGAGAAATTGCTACTATTGTAACATTACCTGTACTGGACCTTGGCAAATTATGCACTTTTGCCCAGATGCCTTGCACCATATGTATTAGCTACATCAAAGAAAACAGGATGACAGATTATAATCCCATCTAAATCAGTAGGAACAGAGAATGACTTACTAGGCAACACCTAATTCTCTCTGTGGAACATGCATTACAGCTTTCTTTTGCTTTGCCCAAATACTTCTTTTGTTAAAGATCATCATCCCATAATCTGAACATTTGGTAATCCTCCCACCAAAAAAAAAAAAAAAAAAAGGTATTTTTCCTGAACTTTGTATCGTGGGAAGATATAGACTCTAAAACACACAGAGTGTTGCAGTTTGCCATTCAGGGCAGAATTTGCTAACAGTTGCTGGTTTTGTACCTTTTCAAGCTTTGATGTTTTAACTCAAACCAGAAACTAGCAGTTATTTGCACTGAAACAGACATGGTAATACAACACACTGCCAGGGCCCCGAGGACACTAACAGGCCTTACTGTCCTTGTCTGGCCCAGGGCCTCCCCCAACCTTGCCCATGGGCCAGGATACCCATTTCAGCTGATCCCAGGGCCATCAATCCCTGCCCCAGTGATGCCATAAGAGTGCTGGTCTCCAGCTCCACCAGAGCCCTGCCGCCTGGCTATGGGTCCTGCTGACCCAAGCCTGACCCACAGGCTGACATCCTGGCCCAGCCGCATCCCCACGGCCCTGCCTGGCCATCCTGGGTCTGTGTCTGACTCCGCTTGCCCTCACCAGGCCTGACCCTGACCCCCACACCTGGGCTGGTGGCCCCTGCCTGGCCTTGGCCCAGCCCTATCACCACAGGCCTGTCTGGCAATCAGGGGACCTGGCCCTGACCTATGGACTGACTTCCCGGCTTGGCCGGCCTCATCACCATGAACCTGCCTCATTATCTGCACTCTTGGTTGAACCTGGCCATAATCTCTGTGCCTGCCCTGCTCACCTGATGGCGGTACCATGGGACTGACAGGCAAGCCCCTGTCCACAGCCATGCTGTCCCCCCTGAGCTCCCAGCTCCTGGCCCCTTAGGGAGCAGCAGGCTCTCACCGCTCCCCAACACATAAAGAAAAAGGAAGACGCCTAGCTGCCAAAGTAAGGACATGTCAGACAAGATCAGCCCAGCCGCAGGGATCACACGCCACCCTCAGATTCAAAATACGTAGTATGCGACCCTGTAGAAATCTCCCCCACACAATCCATTTCAATAAAAGTTTTTATCTTCAGAAGTCATCTGAAGAGAAGTTTAATTGCTCCCCTTGCCAACTTGGTTAGGCAGAAATCCTAAGCAAAGAATGCAAGAAGATACATGGGTGGCAGGAAGCTTACGTTATTTACTATTTCAATTATCATAAGTGCTAACCACTGCCCTATCTTTCAGCAGAGACATTTTAAAATGCGGTCAGACTTCTGGCTTAGATTTGAGCCAGAAGTCTGCATCTTTCCAGGTATCAGTACTTTCATACAAGGTTTCTAAAGCAAGTAAAGAACCAGCCTCAAGAGGAGGTTATTGATCACGTACGAGAAGAAGAGGCAGGACAGGAGATTCACTGTATCAAGGTTACAGCGTGGGAGCTTACTCCAGTTATTTGCATTGGTTTCGCTTTACAAAGTAGTGCAAATTCTTACAAGGAACAGTTACAGTACTAGTCAAAATTTTGCCAAGGTAGAAAGGCTCTTATTCAGGAATCATCAGAATTGGAAATATTTAGGTCAGATGAAACCTTTGACGTCATTTTGTCCAACCCCACTTGCCCCTGCTGAGAGCAAGGACAACTTGGATCAGGCTGCTCAGCACCTTGCCCAGTTAAATTTTGAATATTTCCAAGGATTCCACATGATTTGTCAGTCCTACTGAGAAAGCAGGCCTCTTTTCTACGAGACCCAGAAAAGAAATCCTAGGTCGAAAATTTTCGTGGTGTTTAGTTTTGGTTTAGGCTTTTAAGTAACCAAACAGTCCGGCTATTTTGCAGAGCTCAGCAAACCAGATGTGAAAACTCTGCTCAGTCTGCTGAGCACTTGTAGAAAGCCTGCCTGCCACTGGCAGCACCTGGGATTCTGTGCAAGACCCACACACACGCCCAGTTTATCATTAATCCTACCAGACAGCACAGAAACAAGATAATTATCCCATTACTAAAACTGGGAACTGGCTAGATGAGAAAGGCTGGAATCCAATAGGTTGCATATGGGATCCATGCTTCCCCCCGTTTAAAGGCCAACAATTGCCACCAACTTTTGCCTTTCTACAGAGCAATTTAAGCAACAAGTGCCTGCTTAGGACTATTCCCCTAAACGGATACACCCCAGTCCGACTGACAGCTATGCTGGCAGCAACAGTCTCTCACGTTCAGAACTATTTCCACGTCACTTAACACATGCTAAACTTTCTGGATCAAGACTCCCATTGAAATCGTACTCCTATTACTGACTATTTCGATTTCTATAAATGCAAGCTTTCTGTTACCCCACTAAACACGCCCCAAATATTGCTTTCCTAAACCCTCAGTCAGCTTCCTAACAAGAGCCTGAGGCAAAATTCACAATTCAAGTATCACCTGCACAGAGAACTCCAGAGACGCACTCTTCTTCTGAGTCCAGACTTCAGGGCTAAATGATGTACT